>NC_143069.1:23320000-23471515 GCF_052426305.1 Pelodiscus sinensis | reverse complement strand
GCCTACTCCAGCCAGCCACCACCTCCTTGCTGCATAGCATGCACTGTGGAGTGAGGATGCTTAGGAGTCAGTGTTTCTTACCCTGCAGCACGTACATTGCACAGCAGGGGGCAGTATCAGAGACCTAAAATTTAGACTTTAACATCAGGAAAAATGCCCCAGCTATAAGACATCTATCAGGTTATTACATCGTCTTCATTGGAAAGTGGTGGAAACCCAGTCACTAGGAGCTTTTAAAATTGGTTTGGCCCAAAAAAATGAAAAAGGCACTGCTGGGAAATTGGATGATCCAACAAGCCTTTCACATCTGTCTCCTGTGAGTCTATAACTCTGAATTCAGGCAGCTGAAGGTGTGAACTGCCTGCTAAGGTCATAAAGCACTTTGGAATGTTCAAAGCCAATGGTTGGCTACACATTCCAGTGGTTGTGCTTTTAAAGGATGCTGCTGCAAACTGCTATTATTACTGCTCTAGTGGGGAGAGGCTCTGCCTCTTTCCATTCATTTTTAAATGTAAGGAGGATTTTTAATTGAAAATCATAATTGATAACTTATGAATACAAGCGCCCCACACTATTCAAGCGAGCCAGAAATGAACTGCTTGTCTTGGCTTCCTGGTACTTGAAACTAAAATGCCTTCTGTGTTGACCCTTAATAGAGAAATGGACTTTGCTGGATGCGAGTATTAATAAAAGAAAAAGGGGTTTGGATTATTTAGGAACCCTTCAGAGCTATATCCCAATCATATGTCATTATAATTAAGAAGTGTTGTCTTGGGTTTAGAGCAGAGAGTCAGTTCACATGGGTTTTATTCCCCATTCTTCTACTAACTCACTATGTGGTGTTGAGCAAGTTATTTAATTCCCCATGACACAGCCCATCAGTAAATGGGGATGTTTATCACTCTCCCAAAGGTGCTGTAAAACCTAATTCATGCGTAAGTAGGTAAGTGCTTTGAGGTTTTTGGATGAAGATGCTAAAGGAGGACAAAATACTGCTATAAGAGATTATAGATACCCCTACAGTGCACTTTTATAATCTACAGCCCATGTACTCCAGTGTGTACAAAAGGACAGTGCTCCTCTGAGTGTCTCTTTATTATATCATCCTGATCTGTAACAGAATTTTGCATGATGAGTTTTGCATGAAGACAGAAGGGTAAATACTGCTTACACTGAAGGTGGGCTGAGCCAAGTTCTGTATTGAATTACTTCCATGAAGTCAAACAGAATTTGGAGTGGAAACATGGAAAACAGATGTGATTTGATGAAACTGCCCTACCTCATCCTGCTGAAGTTTTTCTAGCAGAACAGTCACAACGACAGCCAGTTTGGTCTCAGCTATCTTGACAATCTGAAGGGCAATAGAGGCCTTATCTTGATCGTCCATATGGTCCAGGAGGAAAACAACCTCGCTGTAAACAGCTGAAATTAAAGGAAAGGATTCTGCTGGTTATCATTGATGTTGGGATTCAGGGCTTGTGTCTTTAATTCACTATCTAGTAAAGACTCTGTAGGAGACCAGACATGGTGATAAGTGGACCTGGGAATCATGCAAATCCTTTTCTTCCCTCATGGTGACCATGTCTGTTTGCAGAGCTATTGTGGGGGGACGGATTATAATAAGGAAAAGCTGCTCCTTTTAAATAAGATCCCCACATAAAATCATCTTTTCCACCTTTACTATTAATTTAGGCATTTTGATAGCACACAGAATAATTTAGAGCCAAGATTTTTAAAACTGGGTGCCTAAACTAAAACTCCTCAATCCATATTAACACGCCTACATCCTGATTCAACAAATTAATCACATGCCTAACTCAATGCCAACAAATAAATCTAAAGTTAAACACATGCTGAAGTGTTTTGCTTAGTCAGGGTGTCATTTCCAAAAGTGCTGAGCACCCAGAATTACCTATGGATGGTGCAAAGAACTTCTAGGGGTTCAGTATCTCTTGAAAATCAAGCCACTTTTTAAAGACCCCACTGTATGAATTTAGAAGTCAAACTTTATGCACTCTGTTTTGAAAAAAGGCTTCAGTTTTATTTTATGGTAATTTAAATACTTGCAGAGAAGACACATGGAATAGGTATTTGTCCAGTTGCCTCTAGAGACCCTAAAAGATTTTCCCCCAATGCACAACATAAGAACATAAGAACGGCCGTACTGGGTCAGACCAAAGGTCCATCTAGCCCAGTATCCTGTCTGCCGACAGTGGCCAGCACCAGGTGCCCCAGAGAGGGTGGACAGAAGACAATTATCAAGCGATTTATCTCCTGCCATCCTTCTCCAGCCTCTGACAAACACAGGCCAAGGACACCATTTTATCCCCTGGCTAATAGCCTTTTATGGACCTAACCTCCATGAAATTATCTAGCTAGGTGTTTTCCATGGGTAGGGTGATTGCCCCATACCTTTATGTGAAGCCTCAGAGATTAAGTCTTGGTAAGTCTTGCTCACATAGTCAGGATCAGTGTTACCCGTAAACTGAGCACTTGGGTGGCAGACATGTGTTTCTAATGGTTGTACACATCCGTACATGCCTCAATGCACATAAAATGTATTCTACATGTAGAATTGGAGAGAACATTGGTCAGGATGCAATTGATCTCCAGATTTGAGAGTGGGGAGGAATCTTCCCTGGGTCAGACTAGCAGGGATTATTGTTTGGGAGGTTGGGAATTTGTCTTCTTCGGGAGTATGGGGCACTGATCAACCACCAGGATCATCAGGGCATTTCTGACCTAATCATTTCTCTACCATTGCAAAGGCCTCAGGCATTGGTAGCATTTCAGTTTCTCCTATCCTCTGTCTGCAGCACACAGCATCTTAGTCTCCTAGGCCTTGGGCACATCTACACAGCAGGGCTAAAGCAGAAATAAGCTACACAACTTGAGCTCTCAATTGTGCAGCTTAAGTTGAAATAGTTTATTTCGGCTTTTGGCGCTGTCTACACATAAAATGCGGGTTATAGGAGTCGGAGAAAGAAGTCCTCCAGCTTGACATTATTTGACATTATGTTGAAATAATGGCTTGCTGTGTAGATGCGGACTATGTTATTTTGCAATAACATCAGTTATTCCAAATTAACACTGCTGTGTTGACATACCCTTCAAGAGTGACAATTTTTAGTCCAAGACAAGTTTTGGTTTCAGCATTGGGTTGCTAGGTGAAACGTAATGGTTTTGTGACATACAGAAGATTAAAGTACATGATCTAATGACCTACCAGCCTTAAACTCAATGAAACTGTGAAATAGTTGATGTATTAATAAAATCAGGATTTTATCTCCCATGTGTCTCTCAGCAGAAATTCTCCTGGAGACTTAATATTTAACAAGAAATCTGAAATGCCATATTTATCTGTCTCCATTGTAACAGCATTCCAAGGCATGGAGGAGGAATTGATCAGAATTTACCCTTCCCATGAAAGATTGCTCAAGATTAGGCGATTACCCATCCTTACCCTTCGATTCCAACACCCAGATGCAGATGGAATCAGAACTGTAACTTACATTGCCCATACAGTTGCAATAGTAATGGTGAAGGATTAAGAGCACTAGTGTTGCTAAGAAACGCTTTGTTATCCTCCATTTAATATGCTAGCTATCCACTTAATATCTTAAGTAGACAGCAGGTACATCTAGACTGCAGAGTTTTTCCAGGATACCAGAGATATCCCAGAAAAGCTCTGCCATGTCCAAGGAATGCGTCTGCTTTTCCAAAAAAATATTGGAAAAGCAGACATGTTTTTTCAGCATCTCAGTAAACCTCGTTCTACGAGGAAGAAGGGATGTTCTGAAAGAGGCTTTTTTTTCTGACATTTGGCCCAGTGTAGACGGGCCAACTGTCAGAAAAGCCTCTTTCAAAAGAAAAGTGATAGAACTTTGTAGTCTAGACACAGTCAGCTAGAAGAGAAGTCCTTCTGTGTTTTCTCTTCTAATTTCTCCCATCTCTGATGCTTTGCACCACTGGATTTTGGCTCCAAGGATGCAGAAGTCATAAAATAAGGACCCATATTAACAACATAAAACAACTGGAGAAAGGAAAGAAGACCTTCCCCATAAGATCCAATAGTGACACAGGTTGTCAGGAAAGTTTCCAGGTTCAGAGGCTGTAGGCCAGTCCTTCAACTCAAGTCAATTAAAAGGGAAGTCAGTAGAGGCTCACTGGATTTACAGCAGCTAATGATCTGGTCATAGAAATGGAGAATATTACACGTTTCTATGCACCCATGCTCTTGAATGTGTATGTGTGGCTACAGGTTGGATATAAAAAATACAATAGTGACCCTTACCTCTATCAATTACCTCCTGTTCACTCACAAATGTATTCATGGTTTAGTCTTTCCTCAACACCTTCTCTCAATCCTTTCTCCAACTAGCTCCAGTACTGAGAGATAGATGGCCTCTCAGTCTGTCAACCAGAACTTCCAGTTAAACTTACACAAGCACTATTGTGACATCCTTGTGACCAAAGCAAATTCCATAAACTGTTGATGACCAGGTAGGCACACAGGGACTCTGTCACTTTGCTGGAGAGAACTATGGTTAAGATGACCTGTCACCTGTCTATGACTTTTACTAAAAATTGCCCTAAATAAATTTTAGGTGCTGGGGAAAGGCCGCACTCCAGCAGACTCCACCGCTCTGAGAGCAGGCTAGGGTGCCACTACTACTTCCACTCCAGGTGGGTGAACTGCCCAGGGTACCCTGACTGCTCTCCAACCAATGCTCCAGCACAGCATCTGGCCCCAGGGATGCCCTGAGATGTACCACGCCAACTACTGTGGAAGTCACAAAGGTCCCAGAAAGTCACAGAATCCATGATTTCTGTGATAGAAATGTAGCCGTGTTAGTCTCGTGTAGCTGAAACCAAAACCAGGACTATGTAGAACTTTAAAGACTAACAAGATGGTTTATTAGGTGATGAGCTTTCGTGGGCCAGACCCACTTCCTCAGATCAAATAGTGGAAGAAAATTGGCACAACCGTATATACCAAAGGGATACAATCAAAAAAATGAACACATGAAATTTGATTTGTCCTTTTCATATGTGTTCATTTTTTTGATGGTATCCTTTGGTATATATGGTTGTGTCAATTTTCTTCCACTATTTGATCTGAGGAAGTGGGTCTGGCCCACGGAAGCTCATCACCTAATAAACCATCTTGTTAGTCTTTAAAGTGCTACATAGTCCTGTTTTTTGTTTCATGATTTCTGTGACCTCCATGAATGATTCACAGCCTTATTCATAATCACTTTCTCCCAAATAGGCCTCTACCTACAGGTTCACAACCATCTCCTCCCTGTTGGTCAGAATCAATTCTTAAATGCCTATGCCCTGGGTTACTTCCTTCAGTTTCTGAAACAAAGCATTGTCCCCATGACATTCCAAGAACTTATTGGCTATTTTGTGTTTTATCATATTACTTTTCCCACTGATGTCTAGGTAGGTAAAGTCCCTCATTACTATAAGGGTCTGGATATTTGTTTTATTTGTTCTAGAAATGCCTCATCCCCCTCCTCCTCCTGGTTTGGATGTGTTTTCCCCACTTCGTCTTTACCCAGAGACTTTCAGCTGGTCTGCCTCTTGCCTCTTTCTGGAACTCAGAACAAGTGTACAATACAACACCACCTCCCTTTTATTCCTACATGCTCTTCCTGAACAAGATGTACCCCTCTATGCCAATACTGCAGTTATGAGATTTATCCCATCAAGTATCTGAGATGCCACTTAAGCTCAGTTATGACTTGTCTATTAGTACTCCCAATTCTGACTGCTTATTCCTGTTATTCCTTGAATTTGTGAGTAGACGTCTAAAGCAGTGACACTGAAAATGGTCCATGAAACCACTTTGAGAAAACTGCTAACTGGCTACACTGGTGTGTTTATTTACTGGTGCCGCAGCCACAAAGCCTCGTGGCTCCCATTGGATCCGATTTGCTGTTTGCAGCCAAAGGGAGCCATGGGAAGCAGCAGCCACAGCTCCTTTTGCTATGACTGGCTAACCAGAGCCAAAGGGACCTGCA
Source organism: Pelodiscus sinensis (assembly GCF_052426305.1). Classification (NCBI taxonomy): domain Eukaryota; kingdom Metazoa; phylum Chordata; order Testudines; family Trionychidae; genus Pelodiscus; species Pelodiscus sinensis. The sequence continues at coordinate 23,465,486 of NC_143069.1, read as the reverse complement.
AGGCTCCGTGGCCTCAGTGCTGGTAAATTGTAGGGTAAACTGAGGCAGCCCTAACATCACTTATTCCAAATTAACACTGCTGTGTTGACATACCCTTCAAGAGTGACAATTTTTAGTCCAAGACAAGTTTTGGTTTCAGCATAGGGTTGCTAGGTGAAACGTAATGGTTTTGTGACATACAGAAGATTAAAGTACATGATCTAATGACCTACCAGCCTTAAACTCAATGAAACTGTGAAATAGTTGATGTATTAATAAAATCAGGATTTTATCTCCCATGTGTCTCTCAGCAGAAATTCTCCTGGAGACTTAATATTTAACAAGAAATCTGAAATGCCATATTTATCTGTCTCCATTGTAACAGCATTCCAAGGCATGGAGGAGGAATTGATCAGAATTTACCCTTCCCATGAAAGATTGCTCAAGATTAGGCGATTACCCATCCTTACCCTTCGATTCCAACACCCAGATGCAGATGGAATCAGAACTGTAACTTACATTGCCCATACAGTTGCAATAGTAATGGTGAAGGATTAAGAGCACTAGTGTTGCTAAGAAACGCTTTGTTATCCTCCATTTAATATGCTAGCTATCCACTTAATATCTTAAGTAGACAGCAGGTACATCTAGACTGCAGAGTTTTTCCAGGATACCAGAGATATCCCAGAAAAGCTCTGCCACGTCCAAGGAATGCGTCTGCTTTTCCAAAAAAATATTGGAAAAGCAGACATGTTTTTTCAGCATCTCAGTAAACCTCGTTCTACGAGGAAGAAGGGATGTTCTGAAAGAGGCTTTTTTTCTGACATTTGGCCCAGTGTAGACGGGCCAACTGTCAGAAAAGCCTCTTTCAAAAGAAAAGTGATAGAACTTTGTAGTCTAGACACAGTCAGCTAGAAGAGAAGTCCTTCTGTGTTTTCTCTTCTAATTTCTCCCATCTCTGATGCTTTGCACCACTGGATTTTGGCTCCAAGGATGCAGAAGTCATAAAATAAGGACCCATATTAACAACATAAAACAACTGGAGAAAGGAAAGAAGACCTTCCCCATAAGATCCAATAGTGACACAGGTTGTCAGGAAAGTTTCCAGGTTCAGAGGCTGTAGGCCAGTCCTTCAACTCAAGTCAATTAAAAGGGAAGTCAGTAGAGGCTCACTGGATTTACAGCAGCTAATGATCTGGTCATAGAAATGGAGAATATTACACGTTTCTATGCACCCATGCTCTTGAATGTGTATGTGTGGCTACAGGTTGGATATAAAAAATACAATAGTGACCCTTACCTCTATCAATTACCTCCTGTTCACTCACAAATGTATTCATGGTTTAGTCTTTCCTCAACACCTTCTCTCAATCCTTTCTCCAACTAGCTCCAGTACTGAGAGATAGATGGCCTCTCAGTCTGTCAACCAGAACTTCCAGTTAAACTTACACAAGCACTATTGTGACATCCTTGTGACCAAAGCAAATTCCATAAACTGTTGATGACCAGGTAGGCACACAGGGACTCTGTCACTTTGCTGGAGAGAACTATGGTTAAGATGACCTGTCACCTGTCTATGACTTTTACTAAAAATTGCCCTAAATAAATTTTAGGTGCTGGGGAAAGGCCGCACTCCAGCAGACTCCACCGCTCTGAGAGCAGGCTAGGGTGCCACTACTACTTCCACTCCAGGTGGGTGAACTGCCCAGGGTACCCTGACTGCTCTCCAACCAATGCTCCAGCACAGCATCTGGCCCCAGGGATGCCCTGAGATGTACCACGCCAACTACTGTGGAAGTCACAAAGGTCCCAGAAAGTCACAGAATCCATGATTTCTGTGATAGAAATGTAGCCGTGTTAGTCTCGTGTAGCTGAAACCAAAACCAGGACTATGTAGAACTTTAAAGACTAACAAGATGGTTTATTAGGTGATGAGCTTTCGTGGGCCAGACCCACTTCCTCAGATCAAATAGTGGAAGAAAATTGGCACAACTGTATATACCAAAGGGATACAATCAAAAAAATGAACACATGAAATTTGATTTGTCCTTTTCATATGTGTTCATTTTTTTGATGGTATCCTTTGGTATATATGGTTGTGTCAATTTTCTTCCACTATTTGATCTGAGGAAGTGGGTCTGGCCCACGGAAGCTCATCACCTAATAAACCATCTTGTTAGTCTTTAAAGTGCTACATAGTCCTGTTTTTTGTTTCATGATTTCTGTGACCTCCATGAATGATTCACAGCCTTATTCATAATCACTTTCTCCCAAATAGGCCTCTACCTACAGGTTCACAACCATCTCCTCCCTGTTGGTCAGAATCAATTCTTAAATGCCTATGCCCTGGGTTACTTCCTTCAGTTTCTGAAACAAAGCATTGTCCCCATGACATTCCAAGAACTTATTGGATATTTTGTGTTTTATCATATTACTTTTCCCACTGATGCCTAGGTAGGTAAAGTCCCTCATTACTATAAGGGTCTGGATATTTGTTTTATTTGTTCTAGAAATGCCTCATCTCCCTCCTCCTCCTGGTTTGGATGTGTTTTCCCCACTTCGTCTTTACCCAGAGACTTTCAGCTGGTCTGCCTCGTGCCTCTTTCTGGAACTCAGAACAAGTGTACAATACAACACCACCTCCCTTTTATTCCTACATGCTCTTCCTGAACAAGATGTACCCCTCTATGCCAATACTGCAGTTATGAGATTTATCCCATCAAGTATCTGAGATGCCACTTAAGCTCAGTTATGACTTGTCTATTAGTACTCCCAATTCTGACTGCTTATTCCTGTTATTCCTTGAATTTGTGAGTAGACGTCTAAAGCAGTGACACTCAAAATGGTCCATGAAACCACTTTGAGAAAACTGCTAACTGGCTACACTGGTGTGTTTATTTACTGGTGCCGCAGCCACAAAGCCTCGTGGCTCCCATTGGATCCGATTTGCTGTTTGCAGCCAAAGGGAGCCATGGGAAGCAGCAGCCACAGCTCCTTTTGCTATGACTGACTAACCAGAGCCAAAGGGACCTGCAAGGCTCCGTGGCCTCAGTGCTGGTAAATTGCAGGGTAAACTGAGGCAGCCCTAAATGTGCTAGTAGGCCTCTAAACAGCATAACTCCATTCTAGGATTAAGGCCTGGGAACACCACAGTCAGGATAAGAACTGCAGACAGTAAAAGACCCTGGGCACCATAGCAACCACGTTCTAAAACACTCGAACTGGGTCTCAGTTGGTAACGTAACACATTTTGCTTGAGATAACATTCATAAAATTTGCTTAAACTGTCTTGCTTCACTCCTAGATAATAAGCCTGAGAACCAAGTGCTGCACCAACTCAAGGCCATACCCGCCTCCTATAGCAACATCATCATCTATGGAGACTAAAATGTTATTACTGTTTTGCTGACATGTTTTGGCATTTGAACAATAACCACCTGTATATTAATTAACGAGCTGTTACTTTGCAATGGGCGGAGATATTATGTAATCTTGAGTAGTTCTATTGGCTTATGTGCTCATTTCGTCTTGCTGCTAGACCTATCAAATCATTTTTCCTCCGTCCTCCTGCTGACTATATAATCTATTGTATTGTGTTAATTAACCAGTGTTCACCAGGGTAACCCCTGCGTGTCACTCCATCAGCTGATGTATAATAAATCCTCTGCTTGTTTTCACCTGCATCCAGAGTGTCCTGGCTTATTTCCAACATAAATAAACACACCGGCGTGGCCAGTTAGCAACTTTCTCAAAGTGGTTTCACGGATCACTTTGAGAAACACTGATCTAAGGGATTGATCAAATTCCCCCCAGGGATTTCCCTCTTGTTGCTCCTGTAATTCTACTCTAATTTTCCATATCTGATTCTCCCCAAAGAACTAGTCCTCTATTAAAGATACCTTTTGAACCTAGTTGCCTTTTGTCACCTGCCCCTACTCAACTTAGTTTAAAGCCCTTCTAATAAGATTGGTGAGTCACTGCATTAAGATGTCCTTCCCTTTTGCGGTCAGATCGACCCCATCTCTTCCCAGCAAACCTCCTTCCTGCAACAGTACGCCATGACTAAGGAAGTCAAAACCTCCCATCCATCCATCTTCATCACACTATTATGTGGACATGCTTACCATTTAGTGTAAAAAGCAGAAAAAACACTCAGTGCAGGAAACAAGGGGACTGAAACTGAAGCTGTCAAGTTCACATGCTTCCATTTTCACTAACTGATACATCTGGATCTCTCAAGCTAGTGGGGATGTCCAAGGCAGAAAAATATTTCTGTAGATCAGCATGTGATTATTTGTATTGCGGTACTGCCTCATAGTCCCAGTCATAGGCCAGAATCTCATTGCCTTACGACCTGTACAAACTCAGAATAAGATGGTCCTTAACTGTCATTAAGTAATATTTATTCACAGCACAACAGAGAAGATAATTAAGCAAGAAGATAAGCCTACTTTGACCAGGTACCAACATGAAACTAGTGTAATAATACTACATATTTAGGAAACTTTCTCCCTGATTCAGGGTCTGTTGTGGCTAAGCCCCAGTTCCATACCATTGTGCAAACTGGGGTCTTATACAACTGCGCTAGATAGAAAGTGTACAGCAGTACAGTTCAAGAGTACTCCATATTTAATACATGCACAGGAGGTCACTTCCACAAGAAGCTAAGGGCATGGTCATCACAGAGAGACTTCCTGTCTCTGCTAGTTTTATGCATCCCTCACTGTCTACGCCTGCTCCATAAGTTCAGGCCTTTCAAAAACACAGCATCATGTACAGGTAACTGTAACAATGCTTGTTCGTTGTATCTGTTCACATGAGAGCAAGGCATCCAATATCAGTCCACTATGGGTGGATCAGCAATAGGAATAATGTTTGTGCATGTGACAAATAACCCCAGGACCACAGAACAGATTAAGGACACCAATGTGTGTAGCAAAGTCATCACAAACACCGTGCAGACGTCAGGGAACTCATAAGTTAGCGTATAACCTTAATTCAGATCTTGGTGCAATAGTATATCCTCAAAAGGAAACTTTACTTATTACTTGGTTGTATTTTACTTATCAGTTGGTTGTATTTTACAAGATAAAAAGCTGAATCGTTGGTTGAATGTTAGTTTATTTGCCCCAGGGCCAGATTTTTACAAAAACAAGTCATGTGCACATACACAACTAAGAGTTCTGCAGCAACGCACACTGTCCTGCAGCAATTAGTAGTGGGATCCTGCCCTTAGCAAGTCCTGGGCTTACAATTCACATGCTTATCTCACTAATAGATATCAATTGATCAGCCTGTACTGAATATGGCTTGACAATTTGCCATCACTCAAAACACATTACAGTCAGAGAGGATGATAAATATACCATTTATTCACCATTATGTACAAAGTCCAACATGTCCAAGGAGGCAAGAAAACAAAACTGGTGAATACAGAAAAAACATCACAGCCTCTCTCCGAGTTACAGACCAAACACTTGGCTGTAACTCGATCAGTTTGTAACTTGGACCCCATTGAGTTACACGTGAGCGCGCTGTTTCTAAGCGCGGGTCACATTCGTAACACGGGGACAGCCTTTACGACTGCTCCATGGGAGCTTTGGTCGTAAGTGCGAACGGTCGTAACTCGACCATTTGCAACTCGGGGAGCAGCTGTACTGCAAAAAATAGACTGATAGCAAGAAGCTTTTGTACAATGTGCAGTAAGATGCACACCTTAATCCCGCTCAGTGTTTGACTGACTCTAATTCAACCTAAGTTTTGTCAGAGTAGGGTATGAGGCCCAGATCTTCAAAGGTATTTAGACTAATTTCCATTGAAACCAATGGGAGCCAGGAATCTCAATACCTGGGAGGATCTGAGCAAGGACGGCAGAATTTGATGCAACAACAATATGCATTTCTAGAGAGATTTTCCTTTTTAAATAATTTTACTAACTCTCTGATTCAAATATAAGCCATTATTAGCCAATAATTATATTTTTTCTATCCCTATTAGAGCACAGACAAATAGGAGAGTGGAAATAACCTGATTTATTTAAAAGATTTTAACCAGGTTCTTTCATGGAAAAAAATTAAAGATCCAGCATTGTACAGATCACTCTGCTGAGATGTGAGCCAAATGACTTAAAGCAGAATTCCAATATTACTTCTCTTTTTTGAAAGTTTTCTCACAAACTCCTCAAAATATCTGCCTCCACCTAGTGGTGTGGGTTTGTTATTTATATTCCCTGTTGTAGAAATACATCAAATTATACTCCGCATGATTCTATAATTCTATCTGTAGGGACAGGGATAATCCTGGGAAGAGGCTCTTTTTCCCTTCACTACTCTATAGAGGTTCTTATACTGCTTGTTGTCAGCAAGACATGAGAAGTCATTCTTCCACTCTACTCTGCGCTGGTTAGGCCTCAGTTGGAGTATTGTGTCCAGTTCTGGGCACCACATTTCAAGAAAGATGTGGAGAAACTGGAGAGGGTCCAGAGAAGAGCAACAAGACTCATTAAAGGTCTAGAGAACATGACCTATGAAGGAAAGCTGAAAGAATTGGGTTTGTTTAGTTTAGAAAAGAGAAGACTGAGGGGGAACATGATAGCTGTTTTCAGGTATCTAAAAGGGTGTCATAAGGAGGAGGGAGAAAACTTGTTCATCTTGGCCTCTGAGGATAGAACAAGAAGCAATGGGCTTAAACTGCAGCAAGGGAGATTTAGGTTGGACATTAGGAAAAAGTTCCTAACTATCAGGGTAGTCAAACACTAGGGCTGTGTCTAGAATGCATCCTTTTTCCGTAAAAGGGACGCAAATTAGACACATCGCAATTGCAAATGAGGTGGGGATTTAAATTCCCCCTGCTTCATTTGCATAAACATGGCTGCTGCTTTTTTCCGGCTCGGAGCTTTGCCGGAAAAAAGCGCCAGTCTAGACGCGGATCTTTCGGAAAATAAAGCCTTTTCCAAAAGATCCCTTATACCTCTTAAAAAAAGGAATAAGGGATCTTTCGGAAAAGGCTTTATTTTCCGAAAGATCCCCGTCTAGACTGGCGCTTTTTCCGGCAAAGCTCTGAGCCAGAAAAAAGCGGCAGCCATGTTTATGCAAATGAAGCGGGGGTATTTAAATCCTCGCTTCATTTGCAATTGCGATGTGTCTAATTTGCATCCCTTTTACAGAAAAAGGATGCAGTCTAGACACAGCCTGGAAGAAATTGCCCAGGGAGGTTGTGGAATCCCCATCTCTGGAGATATTTAAGAGTAGGTTAAATGAATGTCTATCAGGGATGGTCTAGACAGTATTTGGTCTTTCCATGAGGGTAGGGGCCTGGATTCGATGACCTCTCGCGGTCCCTTCCAGTCCTAGTATTCTACGATTCTATGATTCTTTTCGTCCATAAACATTTTTACAGACAAAGGGAACGTGATGCAATTGACCTGGCCTTGGGATCCCCTCCTGGAGGCCCTATGGTCTGACCATACCCTAGAGACACAATAGAAAAGTCCTCCAGACAGACTGGAGTGGCTGTGGGAGAAGCAACCAATCAGGGCCAGGAAAGTCCTATAAAAGCAGCGGAAAGACCAGTATCAGTCAGTGTCTCTGGAGGCCACAAGGTATGCAGAACCAGGAGACAGGCTGCCTGAGAGAGTGGCAGCACTGCAGACAGCTCCTTGGCTATGTCTAGACTGCAGGCTTCTTTCGAAAGAGGCTCTTTCGAAAGCATCTTTCGAAAGAGCCTCTTTCGAAAGAGCGTGTCTAGACTACAATACGCGGATCGAAAAATCGATCCGCTTTTTCGAAAAAGAGCATCCAGACTGCTGGACGCTCTTTCGAAATTGAAAGCCACCCAGAACTGCTTCTGCCAGGGCATGGGGGCAGCATTTCCTTCCGGGTGCTGCCTGCCTGCCCTTTGCAGAGACGCGTGGTGAGAGGGACACTCCTGAACACCCGTTGCTCTGCTCCTGCAGCTGCCTTTGCTGTCCCTCGAGGAAGTAAGCAAGGCATTGCAGTGCTGGTTTGGAATGCTCAGCTTCCTGGGACACCCCAGCAGCTTTTTTCTTTTGAGGTTTTTCGCTTTGAGACCCTTTTTTTTGGCATGGAGCCAGAGCTGCCCCTGGGCAGGCGATGGCCCCACACCACCATACTGCAGCTGTTGCTGCATCTGCATGACACTGTCATGAGGCTACTTCCCGAGCTGCTCCCAGACCAGAGGTACGAGGGGCTCCTCCGTCAAGCAGCCGCACTGCCCTTGCCTCCAAACTTTTTTGTGGACAGGCGTGTTTGGAGGTTTGACACCAGCTCTGACTGGTGGGACCGGCTCGTGATGGAGATCTGGGATGACCGAGACTGGCTACGCAACTTCCGGATGCGAAAGACCACTTTCCAGGAGCTGTGTACCTGGCTCGCCCCTGCTCTGCAACGGCAAGACACCCATCTGCGGCCCGCCATCCCCCTGGAAAAGAGGATCGCCATTGCCCTCTGGAAGCTGGCAACCCGCGACAGCTACCGCTCCGTGGGACACCAATTTGGCGTGGGCAGGTCTACCGTAGGATCCATCCTGATGGAGGTAAGTCATTGTCTGGGGACAGTCACAGTTTGGGGTGGGGGGAAGGGAGACTGTCAGGAAGGGCCAAGTGGAGTGGGAGTGGGAGTGGGAGGGAGCTCCTCCACTCACCCTGAATTGTTGGGGGGGGGGTTCTGAGGAGGGGATTCCCGGGGTGTTTGAGAGGGAAGGTGGGCGGTGGGTTCTCCTCCTAAGAGATAAGGCACCCCTTCTAACATTTTGTTGTCTGTCTCGTTCTGTAGGTGGTGAGGGCCATCAATTCAGAGCTGCTCAACAGGCTCATCTGTCTACCAGATCTGGACAGCGTCATGGCCGGCTTTGCTGCCCTTGGCTTCCCGAATTGCGGAGGAGCGCTCGATGGGACACACATTGCAATCCATGCACCGCCCCATCGAGCAGCCCAATTCATCAACAGAAAGGGCTACTTTTCTATGGTCCTCCAGGCCCTGGTCGACCATCGTGGCCAGTTTTCGGACATTTGTGTTGGGTGGTCAGGGCGGGCACACGATGCCCGCATCTTCAGGAACTCGGACCTCTACTGGAGGCTTCAGGCAGGAACATTTTTCCCGCATCGTGAGTTTGCGGTTGGGGATGTGCACATGCCGGTGTGCATAGTGGCTGATGCCGCCTATCCCCTGATGCCGTGGCTGATGAAGCCCTACACCGGCCACCTGGATGCGAGCAAGGAGCAGTTTAATGCTCACCTTAACCGGGTTCGCAACCAGGTGGAATGTGCGTTCGGACGTTTAAAAGGCAGATTCCGGTGCTTGCTCACACGCCTCGACATGGGGGAGAGCAACATCCCTGAGGTGGTGGCCACGTGTTGCGTTCTCCATAACCTGGTGGAGAGGAAAGGGGATGCCTTCTTACCAGAGTGGGGTAGAGGTGCTGATGGCCAGGAGAGGCACTTTGCCCAGCCCCGGACAGCTGCCATCCGCCAGGCTCACCGGTCTGCTGTTGGCATCCGGGAGGCCCTCCGGGAGCAATTCTCCAGTGGAGGCCACTGACTCTACTTAGGGGCTTCTGCCTGGGGACTGGGCCCTGGCCCAATAGAAGCTTCCCTCCACAACCCATCTCCTGACCCTGTTTGGACACATCAGTAACACCAGGGTGTGTTGCAAAATAAAATGTTATGTTTAATGTTTGTACATATTCTCAAACAATAGTATAAATGTAGCAAACATAACACATTTTTTTTTCATTTTTGTTGTTGAAAACACTATTTACAATAAAGAAACATTTTGTTGAACCCTTTGTTTGTGCTTTAACTGGGGTGATGGGGGTGCTTGAAACCTGGAGGGGGGAAGGGGACTGGAAACCTGGAGGGGGGAAGGGGATCAGGTTGCACGGTGCTTGCCAGATTTCCCTCTCCTGCCTGGGCCTCGTGTTTGGGGTGCTCCACGGCTACGGGATCGGGTGGTGCACCTGTCGGTTGGCTGGCTGGGGTGCTCTTAGGACGTGGAAGCCTGGGGGAGAGGAGGGCCAGGGGCAGAGAGGGGCTGGGGAACTGGGGGGGCTGGGGGAGAGGGAGGTCCAAGGAGGGAAAGGGATGCTGTTGTGGAAGGGGGGTTTGGTGGGGTGGGGTCATGGGGTGCTGGAGGAGCAGGACCAGGCACAGGAGCAGGCAAGCCGCAGACCTCCCTGAGAGTGGCACACAGGGACGTGCGCTGCAGGACCAGCTCGTCCATGAGCCGGTCACGCCAGCGATCCTCTGCCTCCGCCCTCTCTCTGAGGATGGAGTTCAGCTCCTGCACGGCCTCCACGTGCTGCCTGAGGATGTTCGCATAGACACGCCTGTGTCTGCGGCTCCCATGTCCCCGAGATGGAGATGGAGGTGGGGCTGGGGTGCTGCGGCCCTCTTCCACGGCTGGTCTGGCTGTGGAGGAAAAGAAGAACACACAATCAGTCCTAAAAACTGGACTCTGTAGCACTTAAAATACTAACAGGATGGTTTATTAGGGGATGAGCTTTCCTGGGCCAGACCCACTTCCTCAGATCAGAGTAACACGGCTACATTTCTATCACAATCAGTCATGTGTGCAACAGCTGTCCAAAAGGGCATGCCCTCTCCCTTGAGACAGGGGAATCAGACATTCTGAAGGTTACACTGTGTGTGTGTGTGTGACCTGGGCATCAGCCTGAGCATGACAGGTTTCCCTTGTGCATCACCCACTGTGCACCCACCTACCTCCCCCCCCCCCCGGGTGTTACACAACCTCACTGCACTCACCTGCTGCTTCCTCTCCTGCGCCAGATGACGCCTGGGAGGCCTCTGGGGTCTGGGTGACTGGCTCCAGGGTGAGGGTCGCCGTCTCCTCACTGTTCTCCTCCTCTGGGACCATGTCCCTGTCTCCAGACTGCTCTGGGTCCTGCTCGGGAGCGTCCACCATGGGGTCTGCCAATCCAGACTGTACGAACCGCCGTGGTGTGCGTGCTTCTCCACTGCCACCCAGGATCTGGTTCAGCTCGGGGCAGTAGGGGCAGTAGTGGGGGGCTGCCCCAGAACGGGAGCTCTCCTCCCTGGCTTTGACGTACCCCTGGCGCAGCTCTTTTACTTTGGAGCGCACCTGGTCCTGGGTGCGGGGGTAGTGGCCCTTCTGGGCCAGGGCTTCAGCCATGCGGCCATAAATATCTGTGTTTCGCCGCCGGCTTTTGAGGGCCTGTAAGGCCTCCTCCTCTCCCCAGAGCTCCAGCAGGCTCTTGATCTCTGCGCCAGACCAGGATGGTGCCCGGCGCTTGGAGCCCTTGGCTGGGTCCCCAGAAGGCTCTCTGGAAGGGCCAGGACGGTCTTGGGGCTGGGACATGCTGCAGCAAAGTAGCCGTGTGCTCTGGCTCCTTCTCTGCAACAAGTGGCTGTGAGGGTGCCTGTCCTTTAAGGAATGGCTGCAGCCAGGAACCACAGACATGCAACCCATGGCCCAGATTGTCCACCAGGGCTTCTTCCTGGAGGCCAATACTTTCGAAAAAAAGGGCTCCCCCCGTCCACACTCACTTACTTTCGACGGATCTCCCTCGAAAAAGGCGTTCTTCCTCGTAGAATTAGGTGTACCGCCGTCGAAAGAAAAGCCGCATTCTTTCGATTTACTTTCGAAAGAACGCGGCTTGAGTCTGGACGCAGGGGAAGTTCTTTCGAAAAAAGGCTACTTTTTTCGAAAAAACCCCTGAATCTGGACACAGCTCTTGTGAAGAGCTATTGGCGAGTGCTGGACTGTGATGGGACTTTGAAATAAAGCCCTGAGGTAAGGGCAAAAATGCTGTATTTTGGTGGGGTAGCTCTGGGGACACCACTCTCTTTGAGTGGGGAACAAACTTGAAAGGACATAAGAGAGCTAACCAAGATAGGCTCCGATTAGATGTGTACCCTGGAAGGGGTTTTGATGAGCACACACAATGAGTGAGACTCGGCCAGAGACTGTGTCACCGAAGTCAGACAAGAGAGTGCAGGCACATGTGCTTAGCCAGAAGGGGTACTCAAGAGAGGTGAATGCTGCTCTGTTACAGAGAGCAGTCCAATATTGTCATTAATTCCTGTTCATGGCTTATTCCTTCATTAAAACCAGTTGTGTCTCTGCATATGATGTCCTTTGTGGACCCCGGGTGAGGTGAAGGGACATGGCTTCGCGCATAAGGGGTGTGGCACTTCCTCCCTCCGAGCTACCCAAAGTGCGTGGTGCTCCAGCAGCAATTGATAGGGTCTTGGGCTCTGGCTGCTGCTGCATTAGCAGCAGCCCTTATTGGAAAACTTGAGAGCCCCAAGCCCTCTCTATCCCTTCCCCCAAATCCCACTCCTGCTTCACCCCACTGGGTACTGAGACTAGGGCCAGGACACTCTGCTTCCCGGCCACCACCATAGTGAAGTAGAGCAACCCAGCTGGGAGATGGTGGAGCACAGTAGGCTGTTGGTTGTTCCAGGTCCCACCACTATGGTGTGTGCTTGGGGGCATGACCCCCTCTGACTGCCCTGTGCTAGATTTTCCCAGATAATTACCTGGGCACCATGGGTCCCATCCATCTGATGGTTGAGGCATCCACTGTGGGGCCTGGACAGCTCGGAGAGGCCTATATAACCGTGTCTCTCATGGGCCAATACAAACTGCCTCCTGTGTTGCATCATTTAATGAAGCATCTCTTGTACACAGGCAAGACTAGGAAGAGCTGACAATTAGGCTTACCATTTTTCCCAACTGGATGGACTGGACGCCATTTACAGCAATGGTGTCCCATCCCTCTGGTCAGGAAAGATGATAACCCTAAGCTGACTCAATGCAATGGTAGCCACGTCAGGTGACAGAACAAAAGAGTGGCAGGGGAAACTCAAAACAATATTTTTTAAAAAAAAAGAGAAAATTGAAAGTTTCAGCAACAAGACAAAAAACAGGAGAAAATGACTCAAGTGGAGAATTAGGTGGGAGTGAGGGAGTGTCATGTCTTTCTTAGTATACCTGCGGGGCAGGAAACCCTATTCAGACCTAAAGGGCAGACACCAAGTCTAAGGGCCTTATGCCCAGAACCTCAGAGGTATTTCGGCTCTTAGGGTATGTCTACACTGCAGTGTTTTTCCAGAATAACTGCCGTTAGTCCAGAAAAAAATACTTGCGTCCATACTGCTATTGCATTCTTTTGACAAAAAGTTGAAAGAACCAAGGGGTTCTTTCACGAGGAAGACGTCTTTGTCTGAAAGAGCAGAAGAGGGAGTTCTTTTGAAAGAAGAGGCCTCCAGGAAATAGCACAGGTGCCCTGGTGGCCACTCCGTCCAAACTAATCAGAACTCTATAGTCCCTGTCTCCGGCCAGCTCTTAAAGCTGCAGGCACCTGGGACAACACTTGTGGCAGGGGGCTGGCCCAGAGAGTTGCACCTCACTGCGTGGCTGTGACTGCCACACTAATTGGGACCCATGGCCCAGCCACAAGCCTCCTGAGACCTCTCTGGCCCTCACAGGGAGCATGACCAGGGCTCCCAGGACTCAGCCAGAGACCCGAAGAGGTTTGTGCCATCGTGGTCCGGGGCAGAGATCCTGGCCTTCCTGTAGGTGTGGGGTGAGCAGGAGACCCTGCAGGATCTCGGCTCCCAGTGGCACAACGCCGACATATACGGTCGGATGGCCGAGGCTCGGGCCACAAGAGGCCACCACTTCCAGAACCTCATACAAGTATGGAGCAAAGTGAAGGAGCTCTGCCAGGGCTATGCGAGGGCAAGGGAGCACAGCTCTCTCTCTGGGGCAGGACCCCACTCCTAGCCCTACTACGCTGAGCTCCACCACATCCTGGGGGGTGGTTCAGCCCCTTCCTCCCCCCTGGTGGTGGACTTGGGGCTGGAGATGCTCATCTTTGCCAACCCAGGGCTCCCAGGCCAGGAGGAGGAAGAATCCGACGACGAGCTGGAGGAGGAGGAGGAGGAGACAGCCAGCACAGTCACCCTCACCCTCAAGCCCGTACCCCAGGGCCTGGATGTCTTACACGCATTCTCTGAGGACGGGGAGGAATCATCAGGTGAGTGCTCTGTTTTTCACACACACAGGGCAGGGAAGGTGGGCGCAGAGGGGATGGGATGCAATCGTCGCTTGGTCATCTTGGCCTGGATATTGTGCTACACTCCGTGCACGTGGAACTACATGCAGTGCCAGTCTGCAACATGCAGCCCCAGGAGGCAGCCCCAAAGCACCTCCAGGCAGGGCCAGCCCGAGCCCTTTGGCACCCTGGGCCCAGGCATGCGGCCCCACCCCCAGGCGCAGGGTGCATGCGTGGGCCTGCCCCCCAGGGCGCTCGGCGCATGCGCGAGCTGGTCACGGCCACTGGCGCGCAGCCCGGGGCCGCCCCCAGGGTGCACAGCACATGCGCTGCCCAGCCTGGTCCGGCCAGCGCTGCTGGCACGCACGCTGGGCCGTGCAGGGCCCCGCAGCCATGGGTGGAAGGGTGCTGTTGGCCAGCGCCGCGGGGCCGGCGCTGCGGGATCCGGGCACGTGGCTCCTGATGGCAGCTGTAAGGGACGCCATGCACCCCTTACAGCTGCCATTAGGCGCCCCTCATCGGCTGGCGCCTTGGGCAGCTGCCCGGCTCACCCATGCCTCCATCCGGCCCTGTCCCCAGGGTCCTGTTCACGGGCTCTGGGGAGGCCACACACACATCTGACCCCTGTGGGAGATGCCCTCCCACCACTAACCACTGCTGGAAGCAGGCTGGGGACAAGGGCACACACGTGGCTGCACACAGACTTAGGAGTGCCGCACACGACACACGGGAATGCCTGCACACTTGAGGCACCACCCACTTCCACGGACAGCGCTGGCAGGTGTGCGTGCAGCCCCCATGGAAGAGCAGACTGCTCCAGGCCCCTCTCCTGCCCATGGCATCCCACTGTGGCCGACCACTTCCCTTGCCCTGCCTGTCTGTGGGATGAGGATGGGGGGGAGCAAGAAGCATGGTCCCCTGGGCACCTCAGGGCCTCTGTGAGGCAGGGCCGATGTCCAGGCCACACATAGCCTTGCTCCTGGAACATCCCTGCCCTCTAGCCTGAGGACTCTTGTTCTCAGCTCACAGAGGAGGGCACGGACTCAGGGACAGTGTCTGCATGGATGACTGACCGCCTCTTCCTCTTTATTCTCCACAGCCGGACTAGCATCACTAATGGGCGATCACCGCCAGCTGAGGCAGCCGCCTGACCCTGGGGGAGCTACAAGTGCAGGAGGGTCCAGGGGGACCTGATGAGACAGCACGTGGTCATCCTCCAAGGCATGCAACGGATCCTGGCCCAGAAGGACCAGGAGGACGCTCAGGGGCCGTGTCTACATTTGCGAGATTTTGCGCAAAAACTTGCCGCCTGTCTACACTGGCCGCGAGTTCTTGCGCAAGAACTATGATGCGCCCGCTCAGGAATAAGCCCTCTTGAAGAAGTGTTCTTGCGCAAGAGGCCAGTGTAGACAGGCAACATGAATTTCCTGTGCAAGAAATCTCGATGGCTAAAATGGCCATCGGAGCTTTCTTGCGCAAGAGAGCGTCTACACCGGCACGGATGCTTTTGCGCAAAAGCACATCTCTTGCACAAAAGTACATGCCAGTGTAGACGCTCTCTTGCACAAATACTTTAATGCAAAAACTCTTGCGTTAAAAGTATTTGTGCAAAATCTTGCCAATGTAGATGTAGCCAGGGTGTGTCTAGACTACAGGGTTTTTTCCAAAAAAGTGGCCTTTTTTTGAAAAAACTTCCCCTGCATCTAAACTGCTGCCATGTTCTTTTGAAAGTAAATCGAAAGACCATGGCTGGTTTTTTAACTATGGAAAACCTCGTTTTACGAGGAATAACGCCTTTTTTCAAAAGTGCTCTTTCAAAAAAAGGCTCTATGTATTGCAAACTGTGCTTTTTCGAAAGCGAGCATCCAGACTGTCTCGGTGCTCTCTTTTGAAAAAGTGGCTTGCTTTTTCAAAAGTACCAGTTGTAGTCTAGATGCTCTTTCGAAAGAGGCTTGCAGTCTAGATGGGACCCAAATATGGGCTCAGATGGTGCAGCAGAGCCAAAACATGTGTGCTACCATATATGAAATGATGGCACACCCAGCTCCTGTCCCTGTCCCTGTCCCCGCTGCTCCCACTGCCCTCCCTGCTCCTGCTTCTCCTGTTGTCCCAGGCCCCACCCACCTCCTGAGGTTGCCGAGGTCCTGAGACCTGAGGTGGCACTTCCAGCTGCACCACGCACCACTCCCAGCCCTGAGTCCCCCTCCTCCTTGGCCCTATCCAGGGAAGAAAAGGAGGAGTTGCACTATATGTAAGAGAGCACTATGACTGCTCTGAACTCCAGTATAAAGAGGGAGAAAAACCTGTTGAGAGTCTATGGGTTAAGTTTAGAGGAGCAAACAACAGCAGTGATGTTGTGGTTGGTGTCTGCTACCAGCCACCGAATCAGGTGGATGAGGTAGATGAGGCTTTCTTCGGACACCTGAGAGAAGCTTCCAGATCTCAGGCCCTGGTTCTTGTGGGGGACTTTAATCACCCTGACATCTGTTGGGAAACCAATATGGCAGTACACAGGCAATTCAGGAAGTTTTTGGACAATATTGGGGATAACTTCTTGACACAAGTGCTAAAGGATCCAACCAGGGGCCATGCGCAGCTTGACCGTCTGCTCACAAACAGGGAGGAACTAATAGGGGAAGTAGAGGTGGGTGACAACCTTGGAGGCAGTGATAATGAGATGGTAGATTTCAGGATCCTGACCAAAGGAAGAAAAGAGAGTAGTCAAATACACACCTTGGACTTCAAAAAAGCAGATTTTGACTCCCTCAGAGACCGGATGGGCAGAATCCCCTGGGATGCTAACATGAAGGGGAAAGGAGTCCAGGACAGCTGGCAGTATTTTAAAGAAGCCTTATTGAAGGCACAGAAAGTAACCATCCCGACACGTAGCAAGAGAGGCAAACATGGTAGGAGACCGGATTGGCTTACAGGGGAAATCCTTGCTAAACTTAAGCACAAAAAGGAAGCTTACAAAAAGTGGAAACTTGGACAAATGACCAGGGAGAGCTATAAATGTATAGCTCAAGAATGCCGGGGGGGTTATCAGGAAGGCGAAAGCGGAAATGGAATTGCGATTGGCTACGGATATGAAGGATAACAAGAAAGGTTTTTACAGGCATGTTAATAATAAGAAAGTGATCAGACAGAGTGTGCGGCCCCTACTAGATGAAGGAGGTAACCTAGTGACAGATGATGTGGGGAAAGCTGAAGTACTCAATGCTTTCTTTGCCTCTGTATTCACGGACAAGGTGGGCTCCCGGACTAATGTGCTAAATGACACAAGATGGGATGAAGATGGACAGCCCTTGGTGGGTAAAGAACAGGTTAGGAACTATTTAGAAAAGCTAAACGTACACAAATCCATGGGTCCAGACTTAATGCATCCGAGGGTACCGAAGGAGTTGGCAAATGTCATTGAGGAGTCTTTGGCCATTATCTTTGAAAAGTCGTGGAGGTCGGGAGAAATCCCGGATGATTGGAAAAAGGCAAATGTAGTGCCCATCTTCAAAAAAGGGAAGAAGGACGATCCAGGGAACTATAGGCTGGTCAGTCTTACCTCGGTTCCTGGAAAAATCATGGAAGCGATCCCTAAGGAATCCATTTTGAGGTACTTGGAAGAGAGGAAACTGATTAGGAATAGTCAGCATGGATTCACAAAGGGCAAGTCATGCCTGACCAATCTGATTAGCTTCTATGATGAGGTAACTGGCTCTGTGGACGTGGGAAAGTCAGTGTATGTGATATACTTGACTTTAGCAAGGCTTTTGATACCGTCTGCCACAATATTCTTGCCAGCAAGTTAAGGGAATTTGGATTGGATAAATGGACGGTAAGATGGATAGAAAGATGGCTAGAAGGCCGGGCCCAGCGGGTAGTGATCAATGGCTCAATGTCAGGATGGTGGTTGGTTTCTAGCGGAGTGCCCCAAGGTTTGGTTCTAGGACCAGTTTTGTTCAATATCTTTATTAATGACCTGGATGAGGGGATGGATTGCACCCTCAGCAAGTTTGCAGATGATACTAAGCTAGGGGGAGAAGTAGATACGCTTGAGGGCAGAGATAGCGTCCAGAGTGACTTAGACAAATTGGAGGATTGGGCCACAAGAAATCTGATGAGGTTCAACAAGACGGAAGAATCCAAAGCATAGTTACAAGCTGGGGACCAACCAGCTAAGTAGTAGTTCTGCAGAAAAGGACCTGGGGGTTACAGTGGATAAGAAGCTGGACATGAGTCAACAGTGTTCCCTTGTAGCCAAAAAGGCTAATGGCATATTAGGTTGCATTAAGAGGAGCATTGCCAGCAGATCCAGAGATGTCATTATTCCCCTTTATTCGGCTTTGGTGAGGCCACATCTGGAGTATTGTGTCCAATTCCGGGCCCCCCACTACAAAAAGGATGTGGAGAGAGTCCAGCAGAGGGCAACCAAAATGATTAGGGGGCTGGAGCATATGACTTATGAGGAGAGGCTGAGGGAGTTGGGTCTGTTTAGTCTGCAGAAGATAGGAGTGAGGGGGGATTTGATAGCAGCCTTCAACTTCCTGAAGGGAGGTTCCAAAGAGGCTGGAGAGAGGCTGTTCTCAGTAGTGACAGATGGCAGAACAAGGAGCAATGGTCTCAAGTTGTGGTGGGAGAGGTCCAGGTTGGATATTAGGAAAAACTATTTCACTAGGAGGGCAGTGAAGCACTGGAATGGGTTATCTAGGGAAGTAGTGGAGTCTCCATCCCTAGAGGTGTTTAAGTCTTGGCTTGACAAAGCCCTGGCCGGGTTGATTTAGTTGGGATTGGTCCTGCCTAGAGCAGAGGGCTGGACTTGATGACCTCCTGAGGTCTTTTCCAGCTCTAGGGTTCTATGATTCTATGATTCTAGGGTCTGAATCCTGCTCCTCCCTAGTTACTTTTATTATGGACAAAATACAAAGTTCTTGGTTTTCAACACAAAACTGGTATCTGTACTGATACCAAGGAAAGGGGGAAGGGAAAGATTGTTGTGGGAAAGGCAGGGAGGGGCAAGGCACAGGCCTCTAGTGTGTGTGTGGGGGGGGGGTCATGGGGAGAGTTGGTGGGGTCTTTCAAAGAAACTCTCCCTCAGAGCTTCCCAGATGTGCACCCTCATTTGATGGGCCTGATGGATGGCAGCTGTGCACGGCGCATTCCACATGGATACAGGCCCTGTTTAGGTGGGTATTAAATTGGTCCCTGCTGAGGTCCAGGTGGCAGGTGTATAGCTTCATCAGCCATGGCATGAGGAGTAGGCCACATCCCCCATGATGCACAGTGGCATCTATGTTATACCAAATAAAAGCAAGCAGGATCTTATGAGGGGGATAAGGCAAAAAGCCACGTTTATTGTAAAGATAATAATAAAAAATAAAGAAAAGATAGAAGCAAACAATGTTGTTTAACTACTTAACCCTTATACATATAAACATTCATTCATCCATTTATTCAGGTTCTGTGTATTTGTTATAGTTACCAGCCTGGAAGTTGCTTGTGACAGAAAAATGGCCAGGTATTCTGTACACAAGTGATGGTAGTGGGGAGCGAAGTCCTGATCAGATGTGCATCTGAAGCTCCTGGTAGGCTGGCAGCAGAACCTTGGACTCTGATTCCATAGTTTTTTAGTCCAGTTCTTATAGGAATTTTTTCCTATGCCAGTCTATGGAAATTGCTGCATCATGCTGATGTCTCCAGGGTGGCTGCCAGGTGCTTGACAGTGATCTCATCGGGTGGACCTTCAGTATTTGACACCTTTTGGTTGCACTGGCACCTGACGCCCTTTTCAGCCCTTTGTTGCTGTATTCTCAGGCTGGCACCTCTCAGAACCATTCACTCATCATCCAAGCACTCTCTCTCTTACATACATTCCTTAATTAATGTTTCCCATACAATATTTTTGTATAATAATAACTTTACATATCTCAGAGTTGTAGTTACAAAAAGTTTCTGGATGGTATTGCTTAAAACATTCTCTGAGTGCTGAATAAAGTTACAATGTTTTAAAGAGAACAGGCGTTAAGTAAGTAATAATGCCCTTAGTCAATTACAGGGCTTGGCTCCCATAGCAGAGTTAGTGGATTGACAGTGCATTGTTACAATGTATCTCGGCAATGTCAATTTCAAGCAGCCCCTTGCACAAGCTTGAGCATGCCCTGGAGCACAGAGGGGGGGCTGTTTCTGGCTACATACGATTATATTCTTAACAGTTCTAAATTACATAACCTAATACATTATATTCTAAAGGGGCAATAATAATGATAAATCTAAACATTTAACAATCTTAACAAATAATAATAATAATAATAAGAAGAAGAAGAATTAATAATAAATCTAAACACTTTAAGTTGTGGGGAACAAATTATGGGGAGTCACTTTCATTTGGGGGAATCATTTTCAATATATTAATATGTTATCCCTACATCTGCACATCCCCAACCTGACAGTCACGCTGGGGGAAGAATGTGCCAACCTCCAGCTAGTGGTAGAGGCTGGAATTCCTGAAAATGTGTGCATCGTGAGCTCTGCCCAACCACCCAACAAAAATGTCCATGAACTGTCCATGGTGGTAGACCAGGGCCTGCAGCACCATGCAGAAATAGCTCTTGCAGTTGATGTATTGGGCGGCTCGATGCTGTGGTGCATGCATGGGAATATGGGTTCCATCTATGGCCCCACGGCAGGTGGGGAAGCCCAGGGTGGCAAATCTGGCCATGATGGGGTCCAGGTCTCCCAAGCAGATGACCCTGTATAGCAGGATGGAGTTAGGCCTTCACCACCTGCAGAAGGAGACAAAGAAATACAGAAAACAGAGAATGAGAGGGGGTGCCTGAGCCCTTGGGAGGTTCCGGAGTCCCTCTTCCTCCTTTCCCCCTCAAACACCGCAGGAGCCACCCCCTATGAGTCGTCCCCCACCCCCTGCAGGGCTGTGTGAGGGCGGGATGGCACATCCCCCCCAGGGATGGGACTTTCCCTCCACTCCCAGCCCACCCCCCACAGCCTCGCACCCCTTTCCCTAGGGTCCCCTTTTCCAAGACTCCCCCCCCCCCCAGAGATTCTGAGAACACCTTACTTCCATGAGGAGGGCCCGGACAGTGGACTTTCCCATGCCAAACTACTTGCCCATAGACCACTAACTGTCTGGGGTGGCGAGCTTCCAGACAGCGATGGTGACCCACTTGTCCAGGGGGATGGCGGGTCGTATCTGGGTATCCCGTCAATGGAGGGCAGGGGCAAGCCAGGCACACAGCTCCATGAAGGTGGCCTTCCTCATACGAAAGTTATGGAGCCATTGCTGGTTGTCCCACCACTCCATGACCAGCTGGTCGCACCAGTCGGAACTGGTGTCCAGCCTCCAAAACCGTCTCTTCACTGTGGGATGCAGTTGCCAGGGCCTTGCTCCGCACACAGGGAGAGGGTCTCAATGATGAGCTCGGTGTCGAGCTCGTGCAGGGCCAGGAAGCAGCCTGCACAAACAGAAGCTGCAGCAGTGTGGGGCCATCGCATGCCCACAGGCAGCTTCGGCTCCATGGCAAAGAGTATGCTGTGGTGTCCAAAAGCCGGGCAAGCAGAGCACACACTGCAAAAGCTTTGCTGTCCCTCGGAGAGGTAGGCAAGCAAGCAGCAGGGTCCCTTTAAGCACATGTCTCAGCTAGCCTTAGGCAACAGCACCCAGAAGCAACTACTGGTAAACCTCATTGCAGGAGGAATAACAGCTAATTCAATGTAGGGCTTTAATTTGGAATCCCGTTTCACTGCCGCGTGTAGACGCGGGCAGTTACTTCGGCCTAGTCAATTTCTAAAATGGCGACTGGACGGGAACATGCTAATGAAACACGGGATATTTAAATCCTGCGCTTCATTTGCAATTTCGGTCACCCTCATTAGCCTCCCTAGATCGAACTAGGGGGCTAGTGTAGACATACCCTTCCAGAAAAGCTTATTCCAAAAGAAGCTTGCAGTCTAGACGTAGCCCTAAAGTCCATTGCTTTCAATGGATGTTAGAAGGCTAAATACCTTTATGGATCTGGGCCCTACTCCTACAAAATGATCCACACAGATAGATCTGTGTGTCTGCATTCATGTCAATGGTACTCTACACAGACACAATGAAAGATTAAGGAGTAAAGGATATTTATTTGGGATATATCTCTTCAGACACGCACATACATGCCTGCATACACAGTAGCCCAACAGTTAGTTTGTTCTTTTAAAGAAATGATGTGACACACATAAGGCTGACTCAAAGGCAGGGACTCATAAAAACGTGTAGTGATATATGCCTGTCAACTTGTACAACTATAATCATTAGGAAATACAACTTAAACCCGTTTTATTTCCTAACATGCAGAGCACATGTAGGCAGGGACTAGCAAGCACTTTGAAATGTATCCACACACTTGCTGAGCTGTCTATGGAGAGCGACAGTCTACATCCATAAACTCCAAGGCTGGCATGTCGGATCCAAAGCAATGAGCAAAAGTCTTAGTGTCATCAACTTCCACAGATGTCAGTGGGAGCTACAGATACTGAGAGCTTCTCAGCACAGTATGATTATCTATGTGTGTGGCCAACTTTAGCAGGATTTTGTTTTGTTTAGTTTTGTTTTTCCTCCAAGCCCTAGCTCTTGGATTCATGATTATGTACAACTCAGTTTTTGCCTTCAAAAAGTAAGTTTCTATCCGTCATGATTACAGAGAAGTTTAAAATATGACATGAGTTCACCCAAATGACTCAGAATCCAGAAAACAGTCCAAAAATAATATTTTTTTAAAAAACCTCATGATTTTTAAGCCAAATGCATGACTTTTTTCAGGCCTGACCTGAGATATTTGTTATGCTTTGGTTTAGAAATATTAATAACATGTTAGAAGTAATTTATATGCTGGGCTCTTGCAGTGCATTAGAAAGCCTGATGAGTGCTATCCCACGAGAAGTACTGTTTTCCAACTGAATAGGGGAGAGGATCTGTGGGATCACATGAGGATTACTTGTATTCCCTCCCTCTGGGGTATCTGGTGTTGGCCACTGTTGGCAGACAAGATACTGGGTTAGATGCACCTTTGGTCTGACCCAGTCTGGCCATTCCTTTGTTCGTATCAAG
The DNA here is from genome assembly GCF_052426305.1 of Pelodiscus sinensis. Taxonomy (NCBI): domain Eukaryota; kingdom Metazoa; phylum Chordata; order Testudines; family Trionychidae; genus Pelodiscus; species Pelodiscus sinensis. Next base: position 23,442,352 of record NC_143069.1, on the reverse strand, counting down.
CACCCATGCTGAGTGAGAATGTGAATGGAGCAGACAGGGTATGTCTACTAGGGATGTTAAAAGTTGATTAAATAGGTAACTATGTGACCACTGAAAATCTCACGGGCAACATGCTGCATGCTCTTAAATAAGCATTATATTGCTGAGCCCACAGCGATGCCTCCCTGAGAGCAGGCCTGTCAGCCCCTGCTGGCCTGGCTCCCAGGGAAGTGGTTTCCCTGCCACAGTGAAGCTACATCCCTGGGAACTGCCTACATCCCTAATGTCTTCACCAGTGGCCTCCAACCTTTTTATGCACAAGAACATTTTTTAAGTATTAGGGCAACTCCCACCCTACCCCTGAGGCTCCACAGACTTCATTCCCCGCTCTCTCCATCACTTGCTCTCCCCACACACACACTTTCATTAGGCTGGGACAGGGGGTGCAGGCTCCAGGCTGGAACCAAGAGTTCTGAATTTCCCGGGCTTCATTTGCATAAGCCGGGCGCCGCCATTTTAAAATCCCGGCTCGTTCGAACCCCGTGCCGCGCGGCACGGACTAGGTAGTTCGGACTAGGCTTCCTAGTCCGAATTACCGTTACTCCTCGTGGCCACAACTTCCCCCACAGAGTGAGGGAAAGTGAAGGGGGAAACTGAGGTTCCAGGCTTCCCATAGACCAGACTTATTTTTCTGCAGTTCTGGAGTTAGTGGATTAGACTCTGGCGTAGGGATAAAAATGAGGCTTCAGAGGTAGGTACCTTATCCACTGTGACACTGAAGGAGCCCTCCAACCTCCCTACCTTCAGGGCCCCCTTTATCCTTCCTGTGTTCAAGGGTGCCAGGTTCGTTCTCTGTGACACTGGTGGTGGCTGTCCCCAAGGGGACAGTGTGTGAGACAAGACTCCCAGCAAGTAGGATAGGGACAGGGTGCAGGATCTGGGAGGTAGCTGGGGTGCAGAAGCAGGCTGGGAGTAGGGTTTCTGGCCAGTTGGAGGGAGCAAGAATGAGGGAGGGTGCAGTGTGTGGCCAGGAGAGAGGGTTAAAGAACAAAGGAGGGTGTCGGAGTAAGCTGGGGATGCTGGGTGTTGGTGGGGAGGTAAATGACAGGATTAGGGTGTAAGTGAGGGGGTCTGGACATGCGGGGGAACCTTACCTGGCTTCGTGCTCCCTTGCAGCAATGGCTGCAGCCACGCTGTCCTTGCTGCCCCAGAGGGAGGCCCTGCTTCTGCAGGCCACGTGGTTCCGAAGGCCGGAGACACTGCGGCTGTGGCCATGCGATCCAGGGCTGACCCCGAGGCACTGCAGCCACAGGCCACCCCAGAGGCTGGAGGTGCCACTGCCGCAGCCACGCGGCCGGACCCCAGGTACCACCTGCCACAGAGGCACCATGGCCTGGGGCTGGCCCAGGAGGTGCCACTGTCATGGCTACACAGCAGGCCCTACAGGCTGCCCCAGAGGCACTGCAGTCACATGGCCCGGGGCCAGCCCCAGAGGTGCCACTACTGCGGATACATGGCCTGGGGCTCGCCCTGGAGTCACTGCTACCACAATTATGTGACCCAGGGCTGGCCCTGAAGGTGCTGCTACTGTGTCTTAGGGCTGGCCTGGAGGCACCACTACTGCAGCCAGGCCGTCCGGGTCCAGCCCTGGAGGTGCCGTGGTATCAGCGTCTCCATCCTCCGGAGCCAACCCCAGACTGTGTGGCCGCAGAAGCAGTGTCTCCTGGGCTGGCCCCTGGCTGCCTGGCTGCGGTAGCAATGCTTCCAGGCTGGCCCTAGAGAGGTGCTTGAGTCCTGGCGCTGCCTCCTCTCCAGTGGCAGTGTGGGGCATGTAGGGGCTCAGCTGAGCTCCTCCCCATCATGAGTCCTGTAATTAGGAGGAGGGGTCTGTAATTGCCTCGCGGGCCGGATCAAAGCCCAAAGCGAGCTGGATCCAGCCCGCTGAGAGACTTTTGTCCACCCCGATCTAAAGAATAGCCACATCTCCTGAATAGGAGTGAAACCCTTATGAATTTGTAGACAAAAGACATTTTCTGTGAAAAATCACTTTTTGTGAAAAATGTGATGTAATTGAGAGTCCAGCTTTCCATTAATGATTAGATTAGAGAGAAGTTTTTGACCTGCCCTAGTGAAAATGAATAGCCATTCAACATTTGAGGGAACATGTAGGCTGTGTCTGCATTGGCACGATCTTGCGCCAAAGTGGCCGCTTTTGCGCAAAAACGTGCTGCCTGTCTACACTGGAGGGGAGTTCTTGCGCAAGAACACAGACGTTCTAATGTGTGAAATCAGTGCTTCTTGTGCAAGAACTGTGATGCTCCTGCGCAGGAATAAGCCCTCTTGCGCAACTGTTCTTGCGCAAGAGGCCAGTGTAGACAGGCAACATGAATTTCTTGCGCAAGAAAGCTCGATGGCTAAAATGGCCATCGGAGCTTTCTTGCGCAAGAGAGCGTCTACACTGGCACGGATGCTCTTGTGCAAAGGCACATGCCAGTGTAGATGCTCTCTTGCGTAAATACTTTAACGCAAGAACTCTTGCGTTAAAGAGTATTTGCGCAAGATCATGCCAATGTAGACATAGCCGTACTTTTTTTGCAGTATTCCACCAACTCTGCTTATACACGGAAAACATGTAGGAATCACTGTGCTAAATCAAACTAGTGATTCATGGAATCTAGTACATGGTCTCGTTTAAGGAATAAGTTGCACATAAATGAACTTCTTCCTAACCTCAGGCAATTAGGGCACATTTCTACTTACCAGAAGATCAAGGCTCCGGAGGTCAATCTTCATAGAATCATGGAATCCTAGAGTTGGAAGAGAGCTCAGGAGGTCATCAAGTCCAATTCCCTGCTAAAAGCAGGACCAACCCCAACTAAATCATCCAAATCAGGGCTTTATCAGAGCAGGACTAAAAAATCTCTAGGGACGAAGTCTTCCACCACCTCCCTAGGTAACTGATTCCCATGCTTCACTGCCCTCCTAGGCCACGTGTAGACAGCGACATTATTTCGGGATACTGGAAGTATCCCAAAATAGTTATTCCGTGTCTTTAAATGTGCCTGTTATTTCAAAATGTACCCTTATTTTGAGGGTAGGGTGCAGTGTAAATGCACCTCTAGTGAAATAGTATTTTCTAATATCCAACCTAGACAGTCCCCACTGCAACTTGAGACCATTGCTCCTCATTCTGTCATCTGTCACCATTGAGAACGGACACATTCCATCCTCTTTCGAATCCTCCTGCAGGTATTTGAAGGCTGCTATCAAATTCCTCCCTACCCCCTCATTCTTCTGTAGACTAAATAAAGCCAGATTCCTCAGCCTCTCCTCCTAAGTCATAAGTCATTTTGTTGCCATTTGATGGACTTTATCAATTGCATGTAAATCCTGTCTGTAATGGTGGGCCCAGAATTGGACACAATACTCCAGATGTGGCCTCACCAGTGCTGAATAAAGGGGAAGAAACACTTCCCTAGATCTACTGGAAATGCTCCTCCTAATGCATCCCAATTATCCTGCTTGGCACCATGGGCACATTCTTGACTAGTATCAGCTTCTTATCCACTGTAATCCTAAGGTGTTTCCCTGCATAACTTCTGCTTAGCCAGTTGGTTTCCAATTTAGGGAATGTCTACATTGCATTCCTCTTTCGAGAGAGGAATGCAAATGCAGACTAATGAAATTGCAAATGAAGCACGTATTTGAATTTCCTGCACTTCATTTGCATAATCGTACCTGGCTGCTTTTTCAAAATACCCTATTTCAAAAAAAGAAATGCTGTCTAAACGTGGTTATTTTAAAAGAAAACCCTTCTTTCGAAATAATCCTTACTCCTAAAAAAATGAGGTTTAACAGTTATTTTGAAAGAAGGGTTTTCTTTTGAAATAACCGTTTCTAGACAGCGTTTCTTTTTTTGAAATAGGGTATTTCGAAAAAGTGGCCAGATGCAATTATGCAAATGAAATGAGGGAAATTCAAATCCATGCTTCATTTGCAATTTTGTTCATCTGTATTTGCATTCCTCCGCCTTGCTCCAGCACCCTTCCCCTAGCCAGACACCTTCCCCCAGCTGGCTCCTGCACCCTCCCCTGCTACTGAACCCTCCTTCCTGGCCACACACTGCAACGTTCCTTGTTCTTGATCCCTCCCCCAGCCAGGCACCCTACTCTCAGCCTGCTCAGGCACCTCACCTCCCACCCAGACCTTGAACCACCATTCCTCTCACTGGAAGCCCTGTCCCACACACTGACTCCCCATTTTTGTCCTAAACCCAGGGGCTGAGGGGGGGGGTCACAAAATCCACTAACTCTGGAACCCCAAAGGAGTAAATCTGGGTTATGGGAAGCCCTGAACCTCAGTCCTCACTGTCCTCCTCCGCCCCCTCCCCGCGCATTGGGGCTGGAGCACCAAAGAAGTGAAGCCTCTCAGTTGGGGGCTGCATCAGTGGGGGGGTATTTTGTTTATTTGGGGTTGTTTTGGGGTTTTTTGCTTTTCACTTGTGTAGTTCCCAGTTGATTTTTCTGTGGGTCAGTGGACCCCAACCCAAAAAAAGGTTCCCCACCCCTGCCATAAATAAAGAAAACATGGGAATCTTTTGTGTTGGACATAAATGAATATGTTACTTTCTTTAAAATGAAGCTTGATAAACTAACTTAAGAAAATTGCAGTGCTTAATCAGTTTAATAATTTCAATGAATAGTTCCTTTTTACTCGTTAAATTACACTGTTCTCCCTTGCTGCAGCACTAGCAAAATGGCTTGGACATAATTATGTAATTAACAGCAAGTTTCCATTAGCAACTGGTGGCCCTTGGAAAGGTTTGTGTTGAGCCAGGTGGGTCACGGGCCAAGAGAATTTGGGAACCATTGTGTTAGAGAGATGGGAGAATGCAGGGTTGCAGTGGGGCAAGGCTAGTGGCAGGGCGGCAGGGCTAGGAGAACAGTGCCTCCACCTATGAGGTATGGCCCAGGCCCAGGTCCAGCCCCACTGGCTGGAAGCCCCACCCACATTTGCCAAGCAGATAGAGCAGCAACAGACAGAGGCAGCTGAGGGAGAAGGAGGGCCATGGTCTGCCATGATCCCAGAAGGTATAACAAAATCATTTTACCAATTACTGTTTCCACTCAAATTCTCCATTGCATGACTATTTTGAACTCCTTTATCATTTAAAAGAATTGTTGTCCACATGTCCAAAAAAAGTACCCCTCTAGAGAAATTCCTACAGACCAGCCTGTAATGCACACAAGTGCAAGGGTACTTAGCATAACTTTGAAATAACTTTTTTAATAAAACTGCCAGGCAATAAATCTATTGTTGTTTCCTATGCAGATTTCCTCACCTAGCTTCTGTCACATTTGTTGCAGCGCAATGGTTCACGTGCAGAAAAGCACACTTATCCTTTAACACACAGACACTCAGTCCCCTCCGATCTTCTCTGAGATGACTTCCAAGTCTCTGTAATGTGGCCTCAATGTATGGGCATTCTCTAGAGCAGTGGTCTCAAACCTTTTTATGTCCAAGAATACTTTCTGCGTTTAAGGGCAACACAGAATCTACCCCTACCCCAAGACCCCATCCTTCCCCCAAAGCCCCACTGACTCCACCCCCTCCCTTGGTTGCTTTCCCACACACACTTTCATCTGTCTAGGACACAGGGTTGGGGTGCAGGAGGGAATGATGAGTGTCAGTTCTAGGAGCAAGTTTGGATGTAGGAGGGGGCTTCAGGCTGGGGCAGAGTGTTGGGTACAAGATGGGATGAAGAGTGTGGGCTGTGGGAGGGAGTTTGGGTGGGCTCAGGGCTGGCACAGGGAGCAGGCGTGCAGGCTGTGGCTGGGAGGTACTTACCACAAGTGGATCCCAATCAGCAGTACAGAAGGACTCAGGTAAGCTTAACTCTTTCTAGGCCATGGGCCACACAAGCATATGAGTTACACATATTTGCCATATCTGGACTGTATTTATGTTCTTAAAACAAAAACATCCGTAAAACATTTTTTTTCGAATAAGATTTCTCATCCCTGGGATTCACAGTCAAGAACAGTTTCTAGAGAGGAATTAGAAAGAAATGTCCTCTGATTTTAAAATTATCTTAATTAAAAAAACATTCACACACATAACAAGGAAAATTGCCAAGAAATAAGGGTATGTCTACACTACAAAGTTAGTTCGAACTAACCAACGTTAGTTCGAACTAACTTTCATAGGCGCTACACTAGCGCTCCGTTAGTTCGAATTTAAATCGAACTATCGGAGCGCTTAGTTCGAACAAGGAAACCCTCATTTTACGAGGATTAAGCCGAGTTCGAACTAGCTAGTTCGAATTAAGGGGTGTGTAGCCCCTTAATTCGAACTAGTGGGAGGCTAGCCCTCCCCATGTTTCCCTGGTGGCCACTCTGGCCAACACCAGGGAAACTCGTCTGCCCCCCACCCAGCCCCGGAGCCCTTAAAGGGGCACGGGCTGGCTACGGTGCCCGTGCCAGGTGCAAGCCTGCCAGCACCCAGCCAGCAGACCCTGCACCTGGCACGGCTCGAGCCACCCACCCGATGTCCCCCAGCCCTCCGCCTCTTCCCGGGACCAGGCTGGCGGCTCCCAGGAGCTTGCCCGGGACCGCAAGAGGCGGGCACCCACCTGGGCTAGTGCGGACATCGTGAACCTCGTCCACGATCTCCGCACTAGGCACAGGAAAGTGGCCGCCTAGGGCAGGAGAGCTGCCAGCCTGGCCACCCAGGAGCAGGAGTGCATGAAAATCAAGGTGGTCCACTGAGACCCCCCGACCCTGAGCCCTGAGCTTACAATGTCTGTACTGGGTCAGACCAAAGGTCCATCTAGCCCAATAGACTGTCTGCCGACAGTGGCCAACCCTAGGGACCCTGGAGGGGATGGACCGAAACAATGACCAAGCCATTTGTCCCCCACCCTATGTTACATCATGGAAAGTCCCAGGACTCTGGAGAGTAAGGCTGAGTCCTATTTGACTCCATTCAGGCCATTATTCATTTTCTGTGGTTCACTAATTAAGTTAAATATTGTGGGGCTAATTCATGGTGGATGATCCAGTCACTTTGGTTAGGCAGAAGCGAAGTGGCCAGAGAGGAGAACTAAGATCCACCCAGGAATGGAGCATTGCCTGTTCCATTAGATTTTCACCATCTCCTCAGGCATGATGTGGTGGTGTTGGGGTCTCACATTAGGCCTTGAGGAAGGCAGATTTGTGCCCCTGAATGAGTCCCCAGGGATCGAATCTGGCTCTCTGGACCTGTTGCAGTAGATATTCCTATTGACTCCATAGGGAGGGGTCTGTAGAGAGAACTAGGCAGTTTTAGACTGCGATAGTCAGGGCAGCATGCTCAGCTGTATGCAAGCACGCTCCAAAACACACATTCCTGAACCCCCTGGCAGGGGTCTCCCCAAAGAAACCAGTGCCCTGACTCATCTCACTCCATAAACAATGAAGAGGCCTGTGATACCTTACATCAGGGGTGGGGAACCTTTTTTGGGTCAGGGGCCACTGACCCATGGAAAAATCAGTTGGGGCTGCACACAAGTGAGAAGCAAAAAAAGAAAAACCAGCCCCGTACTGACGTGGCCCCTAACGGAGGAGAAAGACATTCCCCACAATCCCCTCACAAGCCAGAACCTAATGGGGTCCAGGCTAGTAGACTTTGTGTGCTCCAGTTCCACAGCAGGCATGAGCTTTCTAGTACTCGGGATGGGGGAGCCCCCTTAGCCTTAGGGGCCAGATCCAGGCAAGCCAGGGGTCCGCATTCAGCCCCTAGGCCTGAGATTCCCCACCTCTACCTTAAAGAAATAATATAATATAATATAATATAATATAATATAATATAATATAATATAATATAATATAATATAATATAATATAATATATTTTCTTACTATGTACTTTAGAAAGGTGTGTCTGTCTGTCTATTCTTCCGTCCATCAGTGAGTCTATGTGTTCAAGAACCTCTCCTAAACCGTAACAACTAGGACCACCAAATTCGGTATGCTGCTTTCTCTTCTTAAAGCTAGGTCAGGGTTTGATTATCTCAGGACAAGGGGATAAGCCTGGAATTCGCTTGTTTCTCATAAAATGGAAAGGGAAAGGTTTAGCAGGAGGGAGTTATGCTGCGGATTGAGCCAGGGGACAAGGGTGGAGAAAGGGACAGCTATCCAATATATATTTCTCTGTCTGTGTGTCTGTTTGTCTGTGTGTCGGTCTGTCCCACACCCGGGGAACATGCACTGTTTTCCGGGTTGTGTGCTCACTGTAGCAGCAGCGACTATGGGTAGGCACTTCTTACCTCTCCCTCTCTTCCCCACCCAAGCTGCTGCAGTGAGAGGGGCTGGGGTTATTCTCTTCCCCTGGGGCAGCCTGCATACTGAACCCCCCACTTCCCAGATCCACCCCAGAACAATAATTTAAACAAAGAAAAATGCAATGCTCAGTCAAACTTCCAGTAATATATAATGTAATATATAATATATCCTTGCCTCTAATTTCTACTCCAACCTTTTTTACCCATGGAAGTTTATGCCCAATTACATCTGTTAGACTTTCTATCCCTGTGAGACTTGTCTCCACAAACAACAACATTCTCAACCCACTTTACAGGGGATTTGTTTGGGACCCTTTGTTCTCACTTCTTGTCCATTTTATCAAATCGGCACGAGTAGGTAAAAAGAGGAATTTTATTTATTCCTTCACATAACACATGAATTAGCGGGCACCCAATGAAATCAGCAGGTGGAAGGTTTAAAGCAAACGTAAGGAATACTTCTTCTCCACAGTCAACCTGTGGAACTCCTTGCCAGGGGATGTTGTGATGTTCAAAGTAGTAATAGGATTCAAAAAAGAAGCTCATGAAAGTCAAGCCCATCAATGGCTGTTAGCCAAGATGGTTAGGGATGCAACCTCATGCTCTGGGTGTCCTTAAACCTCCACCCATCAGAAGCTGGGACTGGATTACAGGGGATGGATTATTCCCTCTGAAGTTCCTGGCATTGGCGACTGTCGGAAGACAGTGTACAGTGTTAGAAGAACCATTGGTCATTCTGACGTAGCCCATTTGGATTTCTCTAATATTGGAGAATATTTGTATAATTAAGGCAAGTTTAGTGTCTTACCTGTCACATCCAGGTTCTGGGAGTCACTTAGAAGTGAATTCTTTTCCTGATTCTGATCATCCTTGTGCTGATACAGACAGGTAAGTCTCCCTGTGTTGTTCACACTCACTCGATAGCTGTAGGCAAATTTGGTTTCCTGCATTGGCCAGCTTCCAAGATCCTTCCCATCTTTGCAGAAAATAACACGTGAAAAAGGAGAGAGGGCAGGTACTTTGCACTTCAGGACCAAGCTGACTCCTTCCTCAGAGGATGTCTTGTCTAGAAGTAGCTGAGGAGCAGAGAGGTTACCTGAGTAATAAAAACATTCGGCTAAAGACAAAGGGTCTATTTCCTTAATGATGGAACCTGCCAGTGCTCTAAGGACATTAGCAGAGATTTTGGCCCAATATATAAGGTCACCTGCCTGGTTTTGGGGCATTTACAAAATCCCAATGGAAATGTTGCCCCAAAGAGCCCATAGAAGGAAAGGAAGTGGGGGGTCAGTCTGTTGCCTCTGTCTCTGTCTCTACACAACCAGTTATTTCAAAATCATGTTGAAATACTGTCAAGCTAGAGGAGTGTTTACTCCAACTCTTGTAACCTTCAGGCTGTGTCTAGACTGGCAAGTTTTTTCTGCAAAATCAGCTGCTTTTGCAGAAATACTTGCCAGCTGTCTACACTGGCCACTTGAATTTCCACAAGAACACTGACGATCTTATGTAAGAAATCAGTGCTTCTTGCGGAAATACTATGCTGCTCCCATTTGGTAAAAGTCCTTTTGCGCAAAAGCTTTTGCGCAAAAGGGCCAGTGTAGACAGCTCAGATTTGTTTTCCGCAAAAAAGCCTCGATCGCGAAAATGGCGATCTGGGCTTTTTTGTATAAAAGCGCGTCTAGATTGGCACAGACGCTTTTCCGCAAAAAGTGCTTTTGCGGAAAAGCGTCCGTGCCTATCTAGACGCTCTTTTCTGTAAATGCTCTTAACGGAAAACTTTTCCGTTAAAATCATTTGCGGAAAATCATGGCAGTCTAGACGTAGCCTCATTGTATAAGGAGTCGGATGAGGAGAGCTCTATTTTGAAATAAGTGCTGTGTAGATGCTCCCAATTTTGAAATAAGCTGCGCAATTGATGTAGCTCAGTTTGTGTAGCTTATTTTGAGTTAAAAAACCAGCTGTGTAGATGCACCCTCAGGTTTACTTATCCAACTGCAACAAATAGTTCCAATTTATCAGCGGCCACTAAAACCAGGTGCCTTGATTTTAATTGTGCACTAGTCACACCAATTCATAAAGTCAGAGACAGCCCAGAATTATAAATTCCTGGTTAGACAGACTATGGACAGTGTTCCATACTCCGTCTTACAAGCCAGGTTCTTTCTCCCTAATTTTCCAAATGACACTGATCTATCCTTGCATCATGGGAAGTTTGGGGAGGAAATTTTTTATATAGGCACCATCTAAGACAAGCAAAATAACATATCCGGGCCCCTGTGACAGCAGAAGCTTGCAATAGGTTGGGTTTGCTGACCCGCTGCATTATCCACTATTTCCAAATGGAGTTGAAAGGCTCTTATGAAAAAGTCTGCTATATCCCAGTTCCCTATATGGGTTGCCAGAGCCATCCAAGGGGTTCAGAGCAGGTGTGGAAAACAGGCTGGACTTGGATCCGGAAAAGACGTCTGAGGCCTTGGTTTAGGGAAAAAATTCCACTGATTCATCTTTTTAATTATTCTTTTTTTTATTCCTGCATAGCCCAGGGTTTACCTTTTAGTTTTACTGCATCCTTTTTTGGTTGTTTATACTCAAGAGCATATGTTCATTAAGAGCAATTCACAAACTAATACTGCTGATCAGCTTTCAATCACTGTGCTGTTTGGTCAATTACACCACTGCTATTAAATTAATTATCTGCCAAAGTATTTTGCACAGTATTTTTCTAGATGTTCCTGTGGAATTTGATAAATAAATTAATTTCCCTCAATATAGAGACCTTCATCTAATAAACAATTAATATTTTTAACCCAGTCTACATAACCCCACCTAGCTCCTCACAGTTTCTGTCCCTGGAATTCATTGCTAGTCTCTCAGAAATTGCAGGCTTTTTCTGCAGTGTCAATTTATTTCTGCTCTAGGAATGTGGAGGAAATACTCACCCGGAGAGCTGCAGATTTCTTGATTTGTGAAATGAACCCCTTTAAAATAAACACACAATTTTAGTTTTAGGCACAGGCTCAAGCTTTGTTCTATCCTGCTATTGGGTAAATCCAGACTCACCTGTTGCTGGAATGGGTCAGGGCACATTCTGACCAGAGATAAATAATACCTTTAGCTGCATATTATTTTCTCTTATGAGATATAAAGGAAATGAAATACAATGGTGGTTTATAGCCTATGATCCAGGGTCCCTTGTGGATTTGTAGATTAAATCTAAGGCTTTGTCTATGTTGACAATTAAACAACAAAACATTTGTCATTCACGGAGGCTTAACACCCCGTTCATTCGAAAGACAAATTTTTCAGTGGCAAATGGGTCATTTTCCGCAGGAGCGGAATATTAACAATACAAATCCTTCTCATAGGTGGTGGAATGATTTTGTCAGGAAAAGGGCTCACAAACAGCAGCGTTTGCATTACTCGATTTTTATCGACACAACTGTACTGACACAGCTGTGACAGTAAAAGCTGTGTAATATTATGGACAAATCCTAACATTTCCAAAGGGATCTGCAGCTGCATTTGAATTTTTTTAGGGGTCCACAAATGAAAAAAAAAAAAAGAAAATCGCTGTAATGCAGACATGATAGAGTGGTTGAGCAAAATGACACCTGGATATTTCAAATACAAAAAAAGAAAGGAAATGCATTCTGCCCCTTTAACATTTTCATCATATGACACATGATGTTGAGTAATATCACATACTAGCAGGTAAATGCAGAGATATAATAACATTATATAAAGAGGCACCAATTCTCTTCAAGCCTAGATTAAACTAAGATCTCAGTCCCAATTTAACTGACTTTATACTAGTGCAAAAATTTAACTCCCTGGGAGCTCCTTGCAGTACTCTAGACAATGCATTGCCTATTAAACTCTAGAGGTGCGTCTGCCCAGCAATGTTTTTTCGAAATCTACACAGCCGGCAGTTATTTCAAAATAATGTTGAAATGCTGTAAACTGGAGAACTTCTTAGTCTGACTCCTGTAACCTTCATTGTAATCGGAATAAGGAAAGCCAGAGGAAGGGTGCTCTATTTCAGAATAAGTGCTGTGTAGATGCTCCCCATTTCGAAATGAGCTGTTTTGAAATAAGATACGCAATTGACCTAGCTCAATTTATGTAGCTTATTTTGAGGTAATCTCTGCTGTGCACCCTAGTAGAACTTCTTCCATGTTGAAACAAAAAACAGGACTGTGTAGCACTTTAAAGACTAACAAGATGGTTTCGTGGGCCAGACCCACTTCCTCAGATCAAATAGTGGAAGAAAATTGTCACAACCATATATATCAAAGGATACAATTAAAAAAATGAACACATATGAAAAGGACAAATATCTGAAATTTGATTTGTCCTTTTCATATGTGTTCATTTTTTTAATTTGTATCCTTTGGTATATATGGTTGTGACAATTTTCTTTCACTATTTGATCTGAGGAAGTGGGTCTGGCCCACGAAAGCTCATCATCTAATAAACCATCTTGTTAGTCTTTAAAGTGCTACACAGTCCTGTTTTTTGTTTCAGCTGCACCAGACTAACACGGCTACATTTCTATCACTATTCTTCCATGTTGTCTGCTTTGAAAAAAATTGAGCCATTCTGAAATTATTTCATATCAGACAAAGGCCAAGTCACCTGCAAAATTGCTGCTTCTAAAATTCCATTATATATGAATTGTCCATGTGAAAATTAGTCAGTCGTATTTTGTTTTATTGCTTGGAAAGACATGCCTGTTTTTCTGCTGTCACATAGATGATTAAAGGGATTTAAGACAAACAATTGAAAATAAAAAAATTCCTCTCTTTAAACTCAGCAACTAAAGTCATGATGCTTGCCAACTAGACCACTGAAAGCATGTAAAAAGGAAAGAATGGTGCTTAAAATAATAAATACAGTGTAGGTACAACAATTATTTCCAAAGATTTAAATAAATATTTGGCATGGTATTTTTTCTTACTTGCCAAATAAAACTGATCATATTATTTATTATAAGAATTGGACTCCTTGTTTCTTAGATGACAAATAAATATATGTGGAAACCAGCCACCTCTAATCACTGGGGTATTCCTACACTGCAGAGCTTACCTCAAAATAAGCTACCCAAACTGAGCACTTGTACAATGAGGATTACAGGAGTTGGAGTAAGAAGTCTTCCAACTTGACAGTATTTAGATACTATTTTAAAAAAACAGCCTGCTGTGTAGATGCGGACTAAGTTATTTCGGAATAGCACTAGTTATTTTGAAATAGGGTTGCAGTGTAGACGTACCCTATGACTTCTTTTGAATTCCATTTTGGATTATTCAAGAAGATTTCACGCTCTTTATTCATGTTTGCATATTGTAGGTGTCCCAATGGAAAAGAAATTCTGGCATTTACAAAACATTAAATGATTATATCTTCAATGTATAGGTTATTAATCTTCCAAAATAAGTTCCATTCTATAGTGGTGGATCTTAAACAGAAATATCTTGATTAAATAAGTGATATTTCCTTACGGTCTCATTCTGCCCCAAATTTGCACAGTTCAAATCAAAAGTAAGTCAAGTGGAGTTACACTGAATTTGCAATGGTAGAATCTTAACCTTTATATGTGTGTCTCAGTATGTGTATAAAATTAAGGCTGAGATTTTAAGTGTGCCCTAAAGGATCTGGACTCTCAATTCCTGTTAAGGTGAATGAGAATTGTGTGTTGAAATCCCCTAGGTGACTTGGCAAACCTTACCCTTAAATTCAATTTTAGACCAGTTATTAAAATGTTGCCTTTTAATTAAGGGGACCAGGCTCAAATATTTTGCTCTCAGTCTCAACTAAAAAGAAAAGGTGGAATATCCACACTACTCACAGCAAAGCCAGAGAAGCAGCAGTGGGATCATCAGGAGATTTGGTGAGGAGAGGCGACAAGGAGACCAGAATCTGTTCTGGGTTTCCTCTTGCCCACTGGGATTCACAGAAGATCAGACACAGCCCCTCCCAACTGAGTTGCTTCTGGTAGCAGGTACAGGAAGCTGCTGCATTCACCTCTGCATCTCCTTTTGCTTCTCAGGGCTGTGACAATAGGCAGGTCGGTTTGTTATCTCCTGTGGACTGTGTTGCCGCTGTCTGTATGAAACGAGGGTTCACTACATTCTCCCTGCACCATCCCTCAGCCCCAGCTTCCTGTTTGAAACTGAAAAACCAAGGAGTTTCCTTTGATCTGAACTTCAAACAATGACAATGGACTGTGGAGGCGTCAGTGCCATGTTCTGAATGGCCAAATAAACAGGAGAAGAGACATTTCAGCCAATTTTCACATTTAACAGCCCTTCCTTTCCGTGGGTGTGTAGGGGGTGTTTTAAAGTCACTTCTGCTATAAATTAAGAAAGCCTTTGGCTGTGCTTGAAGAAAACAACCTAAATTCTTTCTCTGATACCAGTGTACCTAAAAGCAGCTCTACTGAAAAGTTTCCGAAAAACTTTTGTGCAAAAGGGCCAGTGTAGACAGCAGAGATTTGTTTTCTGCAAAAAAGCCCCGATCGCGAAAATGGTGATCGGGGCTTTTTTGTGGAAAAGCGCGTCTAGATTGGCCGTGGGTGCTTTTCTGCAAAAAGTGCTTTTGCGGAAAAGCGTCCTGCCAATCTAGACGTGCTTTTCCAAAAATGCTTTTAACAGAAATCTTTTCCGTTAAAAGCATTTCCGGAAAATCATGCCAGTGTAGACGTAGTCTGAGTGTGTTGGTGTGTAAATACAGTTTGCTCCTGCTTTGCTTAGATTTGTTAGATAGTTTGCAGATTTGAATGTTACTTTGTTTATTGTAATTAACTTAATTTGTGACTCTACCCCAGCTATTGTTTTATTAAATGCAGGGAGAGCTAAAGTATGGTTACCAATGTTTGTAATTTTGTGAGAAAACAAAAAAGCAGGATCTTGCTAAATTTGTTCCAAAGGGAAGGGCTCATAATTATCAAAAAGAACCTTGCTAAGCAGGGACCTGACTTTCAGAGCTCTATGGCTATGGCTACACTACAGAGTTTTTCTGGGATACCCTGAAAAAATTCTGCCACATCCAGGGAAAGCATCCGCTTTTTTTGGACCAATTTCCAAAAAAGTGGGCACATGCATTGGGAAGCCCTGTATTCCTCATTTTATGAGGAATAAGGGCTCTTCTGAAAGAGGAGGTTTTTCCTGCATTTCGCCCAATGTAAACAGGCCAAATGTTGCAAAAGTCTCTTCCGAAAAAAGAATCAGAAAAAGCCCCCCCTGCAGTGTAGACATAGCATATGGGAAAAAAGGGGTGAGAGAAGGTTATTCTAATCTAAATCATATTTATGTTTTCTCCAGCCGGCCTGGGTTAGATGTGTTCTCCCCCACTGTTCAAAGAGAAGAGCTAAATAGGCATCTTTAGGAATCTTTTTAGGTTAAATGTGTTTCTTCTGTCCTGCTTGCTAAGAGTTGAAATCACTTGAGACTGATGGGAAGAAAAGTCCCAGCCAAGAGGTAGATGGCAGCAGATGATGTCTGATACCCATCAAGGCATAGTGGACCAGTCAGAACGAGTAAGATGCCTCTTTACATCCCTCCGAGCTCAGAGTGGGAGGTGAAGTCTGCAGATGGGTCTGCCCTGACTGAGGGCAGCAACGGAGAGAGGGGTTCAGAGAAGGGTTGAGCATATGAAGGGGACATTCTTGGTGAAGTAATGAAATAGCAGATTGATTCATAGTAACTACATATTCTGATCCAAGAAATATTGTCCAAGAAGTAAAAGTAGGCATTCAGAGAAGAGAACACACAGTTAGAATCAATAAGCTAATGTTCCCTGCATTCAGTAAAAGGGGTTCTCTTTGTTAAATCCCATTTAAATATTGGCTATAACAGGGATCCATTTGGCATATCTAGTTTATTGGTCTTCTGCTCATAAAATGTATAAATAGACTCCCATTCATGCTTATGTAATTTGTGTTTTTGGTAACAATTTCGTTTGGATTTAAAAAATCATTTTTTTTCATTTCCTCAAGTCTGAATTTACTTTCATTTCCTCAAGTCTTTTTTTTTAAACTTGTCATTGTTGAAAAATGTTGGTATTTTGACCCATTGGCTTGATTGGGGATGGAAGAAAATGTCAAAATAATGCCATTTTCCATGGGATGGAAATTCATTTTTCTAACCAGTTGCTGGGTAAAAGAGTCACTTTGGTGCTTTGACAGTTTTGTCCAATATGTAATACTGGTGACGAGATGAAAACTATGTATCCCAAATATCAACTACCCAGATGAGAATGTATATAGCTAATAAATCCTTTTAGGGTAGCAGCAGAAATGTATTTCTTCACTTCTAGGCTTCTGTCTGAGAAAGCAGGACTAGCTCATCAGCTTCAGAAAAGTTGTCTGGAGCCTGTGATAATCAGAGTTTTGATGCCTCATGAACAGAATGGGAGGGGGAAATCCTGAACCTCAAAAATACATACCCAGTTTTATTGGGTATACAATAGAGCAGTGTTTCTCAAAGTGGTCCATGGACCCACTCTGCCTTTGAAGCTTAGCAATAGCCCTTCAAAGGTGAAAGTGCCGTGTGGAGCCCAGGATCAGCTGGGGACTCCTCCACTGACCCCAGGCTCCATACAGTGCTGACACTTTGAAACTCCACAGGGAGCCTGGAGTCAAGCTCCTTGCAGCATTTCAAAGTGGCACTGCTGTGTGGAGCCCAGGACTCCCCAGCTGATCCCTTCGGTGGTTCAAAGCGGGAGCGCTGCACGGAGCCTGGGGTCGGCAGGGTAGTCTCCCCCGCTGACTGCAGGTTACATGCGGCACTTTCACCTTTCAAGTGTAGCATCAGCCCTAGGACTGTTGCTACACTTCAAAGGCAGAGGTGCCCTACCAAGTAATTGAATAGTCAATGCAAAACGCATTCACTATTCGATTAGTCAAGTAGTCAATATTTAACATTCTTAATACTCACTTCATATGAAAATACAGATGTTAAAGGTGGGAGAAATTGGCTTTCTAATGCGCCAATCAGATAATGTTGTTGTTCAAGACTAAGGTACCAGTGTCAGATCTGTAGATGAATTCCAAGTTCTGCAGAGTGTCTCTGTAATTGGTTAGTGAAATTCCTTTGTCAACGAATGGCTACTTTTAAATCCATGATTGAGTGACCAGGCAAGTTGAAAGGTTCCCCTGCAGGTGTCAGCCTGCATTTTCACAAGCATTACGAGGGTTTGTCCACTGAGTCAGGCTCAGTCAATTTAGCTACCGGGACTGGAAGCCAGGCCTTTTCTGAGGTCACCACCTGGCCACAGAGTTCATCAGGTCTTAGCTAAATGAGCAGAAAGGAACATGCTTGATTGCTTCATCAGAGCCAGCAAGTTGGCTCCTTTCGCTCGTGCAACTAACAGTAAACTGGTTAGAGCCCAATCTGGGCCTGGCTATGGTGTGACTCCTTTAGCAAGCATGAGTAGCTGCACCCAGAAAGGCCTGTCTTCTTGGGTGCCCATCACTGTGGAATGGCCAGCGCCGGCCTGCTGCAGCCTGTAAAGGCCCCATACAGATGTAGTGCCTATAAATAGATCTGAGCTGTACAGTGGTTTTGTAGAACTGATGTAGAACCCTGTCTTTGACCTCACATTAACCCCGCTCAGAGACCCAGCCACAGGATATGGTGAGAGGAACACTAAAATAGACCATGAAGAAACTTTGTCCAGCCATCTCCTGCCTCCAGCCACCCTCCCCCTCGTAGCATGTGTAGCTATAGGGCAGTATGTTCACGTACTGTACGGACTTGATGGTACATTCTGTGTTTCTTCCATTTGCTAGAGAAATCTGGTCTCTTTTTTCTTTAAAGTTGCTCCTTAACACACAAACTTTTCCAGGAGGCCTATAGAATGTCCACCCCATCTCAGGAGTTTTTAAACAAGAGTCAGTGGGAAATGTACATTTGAATTTACAATATCACGGATCAAGCTGAACTTCACAGTTGCATCACTCTGATCCTGTGAAAACCTTCATTGGGAAACAAAAGACAGGTCTATGCAGCGCTTTAAAGACTAACAAGATGGTTTATTAGGTGATTAAATGGGCAAAAATGGTTTACTGGGCAGCTTGAACCCACCCCTCCACCTTACCGTGGGTAGGCCCTTTATCCCTCCTGCCCCGGTGCCTCCCGGGACTGTATGGGCTACATGGCCAATGTGAGCACGACACACACAGAGAGAGAACACATACGCAGACAACAACTGACAGCAGTTTTATATTCTGGAATGCAACATTAAAACATTAGACAGAAAGCCACTTTAGGAGGGAAAATAGAGAGGTTCCCTTTCAATCTGATGGCAACAACTCATTTACCTTTTTTTTTTCATTACCCAGATTTTTGTCAAAATTGACAAGTTTCTTTGAGGTGTTTCAATTTTGATGAAACTGCATTTTCCAGTGGAAAAGCATTGCGCTGGAAAAATTCCAGCCAGCTCTAGGAAATAGGTAATACACCAACCAATGGCTCTCAGGAATATGTAGCATAGCTCACGAGTGTACTAGAACGAATAAAATGGCCTTGTCATGCACTGCAAGAGGCTTTTTGTGTTCAGTTATTTCCTTTTTTTAAAAGCCCTTCACCCCAGACAGTTGCAGCTTCCATCCGTGCAGGACTCTGCTGGAGAACACACAGCACGCTGGCTGCCCAAGTTTATCGTCCACATGATGCCCCCTCTGGGAAAGGTGAGAAGGTTGCTCTGTGGTTGTTTGGTCCTCTGGTCTCAGCTCCTCACTGGTTCCCCTGCACAGACATCCCTCTCTGAAGAGCTACACAGCACTTGAGTTGCAACCTTCTCTGTCACTTCACATAGCACCATGATCTGTTGATTTTCGTCTGGCTTTTGGCATTGTCCCTCATGGCATTCACACCGGAAGACTGGGGAAATGTGGTCTAGATGAAATTAGTATAAAGTGAGTGAACAACGGCTTCTACATTTTGTAGATTACTCCAAACTGGGATGGGTTGCAAACACATTGTAGAATGGGATTACAATTCAAACAGATCTTGAGAAACTGGAGAATTGGGCTGGTATCCCGGATTCTGACTGCACCTTTATACAGCCACAGCCTCCTGCCCCGGCACCAACACTGACAGCGGATGGTGATGGCTTCCCCCATGGCAACCACCCCGCCGGGGCTGATGGAGATGGAGGGTCCGGGCGCAGGGAGCTCTGCATTTACACACAGACAGGAGTGAGCTGGGGAGGCACAAACTCCTCCCCGTGTGTTAGCACCCACCCCCAGGGACAGCGCCGGGGCTCACAGACACCTCTCTGCACCCACAGGGGCCCTGCGGGCTGGGGACTGATCTCTGCCCCCCTTAGAACAATCTGGAGTCACCCCCGACTGCCCTGGGAGTAGGGCCTGGTTCAGATCTAAGGCCCCCAGTGTCGATCCGCAGTCACCCCCCAACTGCCCTGAGGACCCGTCCGGATTCTGATCTAAGCCCCCCAGTGTCAAAACAAGGAGGTGGAACTCAGCTTTGGGGTGAACATTCAGGTATCAACAGCTCTTCTCTGTCCCCACCTGTCCCAAACAGAGATACTCATGTCCCAACACCCTGAATTGCTCCGCCAGCCAGCATCCTGGAGAGGAGACAGCTCATTAGGGACCAGAACTCAGAGCGATTGGATCCCACACCCTGGTCTCGGATCTCCCACACACACACCTGCCATAGGCACGTGCACCAGCTGTCTCTGATACTCACCGAGGAAGAGGACGGTGATAGCAGATGCCATGATGGGGCTGTGAGGGGCCCCTTAGCACCACCAGCAACGCCCCGGTGCCCAGTTCTACCCAGTCCCATATAAGGAGCTCAGATGCTAGCTGCAGCTACAGGAAGATGTCGATGTCTTGTCACTTCCTGCGTCCGTCACACCTTGTCTCTGATCTTCAGGTGAAATCTAGTGCGGTCACAGTTAGCAGCAAAGGTCCCTGCACAAATCAGGAAACCCTGCAGCCAAGTGTCACGTAGCTCGCAGCTGGCCTGTTTGTTTTGGGGAGGGGGAAACTGGTCACCATCAAAGTACTCTGTGTCCTGGGCTAAGGTGCATCTGAGCGAGATCTAGGAAGCCGCAGTATCATCTTCCATCTTTAATCAACGACTATTTCCTGCAGATTACACACACCCCTTTTTTTACAAATGGGATGTGCCCTGCAGCCTCCTGGGGGAGGGGAGGTCACCTCCTCTGAAGCTGGGTTGGGGGGAGAGGAAAGAGGTTTCTGCTGTAGGGCTCCCTAAGGCTGGCCCTGGCCTCTGTCACGTGGTGGGGGGGGGGGTGTCTCTGTGTTTCTGACGTGACTTGAGTTATCGCCCCTTCCTGACAGCACGTCCCTGCCCCCAAAAGTGGGAGCTGGAAAAAAAACTGTAAAGAGTCTCTGAGGAGCAGGGTTATGTGCGTGTGGGGGAGACTCCCAGACACCTGGGCACAGAAAGGGCAGCTCCCCTGGGCCCTGACTGGGCTCTCATCGCCCAGCCATCCTCACCACTGCCCTACTTCTGTCCTGCTCCTCATCCCCACCCCCGCTGTTCCCATCCCCTGTTCTCCTCCATCTCCTCCCCCTTCCCTTCTCCTTCCCCTCCCCATTTCTACCTGCCCAGCTCTCTGCCCATCCCCATCCTCTCCCTCCTCCCCATCTGTCCCCCTCTTATGTGAGGGGCTTTGCTGGAAATGTCCCTTCTCCCCCCAGCCAGGGAGATCTCCCCTCTGGGAACAATTCACCCCCCCATCTCGCTCCCTCCCCTCCACATTGTTTCCTCCATTCCCCACAGTTGAAAATTGAGCTCCCCCATCCCCTCAGGTGACAGTCGGGCTCCTCCATCCCCTCAGGTGACAGTTGGGCTCCCCCATATGCAGCTGCCTAGGTAAGCGCCCCCCAGCCAGAGCCTGCCCCGGCACCCACATCCCCTTCCCCACTGCCTGTCCCAGGCGACCACCTGAACCTGTGTCCCCCTTTCCCCAGGTCACAGCTCCCTCCCTGACCCTGCACCCCCCCGACACCCCTCCCCCAGGCCAGACTCCTCTCTGGCACCCTGTGACGGCGCGTTGGGGTCCCCCGCCTCCTGCACCCCCGTAATGGCACGAACAGACTCCACCAGCCGGTGGAATAGAGGTGGTTTATTGCTTCTTCAGGATACAGCACAGCACAGATGTCATCAGGCTACAGGGCAGGTCTAGGATGCCTCAGCCCCCCTTGATATAGGGAAGGGGGTCTCGGCTTCTAAACCCCCCAGCCTGTAGCTGAGGCTGCTTCCTCCATGCTCCCAGACAGAAACTAACTAACTCTCCTTCAGCCCTGCCCCCCAGCCAGGGCAGACTTCCACCCCCTCCCTGCACCCAGGCTCCTACCCTAAACTCCCTTCTGCACCCAACCACCCCGTCCCAGACCCCAAACCCCTCGGTAGAAATGTGGCCCTTGATCAGTTACCAAAATGCCCCCCCCCCACATTAAAAATTATTGACCAAGCCTGATACAAATGTTTTTTCAAATGTTGTTTAATCAGAGTTTAAATCCAGTTCTATACAATTAGGAGGCTTGGGGAGAGGGGGACGCAGCTGCTGGCTCCTCAGCTCCCTCACTGGCTGTCTTCCTGCTGCCAGGGAAGCAGAATCCGTCAGCGGTTCATCCCCCAAGGACTCAGGGGTACTGGGCCCCCCGGGATTTCCACCCCCCTCCCCCCTGCGCTGAGACTTGTTCTGCTCTCTGGTCACGCCTGTCAGGCCTGCAGCCCGTAGGGTGAGCTCCTGACCCCCCCAGGGCTCCTGACACCTCTGCCCCCTCCCGCCTCCTAGGACACGGTTTCTCCCCCAACCATGCGGGTAGGACATGGGGTGGGGGCAGCCTGAGGAAAGGGGTGGGGGGGACTCACTGAGGGGAAGAGAAGGAGACCCTGCCCCTGCCCCATTCTCCTGCATTTGCTCCTGCTGCTCACCATGTATTCCAGGAGCTGATGGGCCTGCCCCTGCAGGGCGTGGGCCAGGACCAGCCCGGCCTTGCTGTGGCGCCGCAGAGCGACCTCCATCGAAAAGTGTTGCCCCCCTCCCGCCCTGGTTCCCCTCCTACGGGAGATCCGGGCTCCGTGCGTCACTGCCCCTAGGAAGCGCCGCCCCTTTGAAACGCCGGGACAGCGTCACAAAGGGGCAGCGCCGCCCTGTCCACGGCTCGAATAGTCGAGGGAAAATGCATCGACCATTCGATCAGCGACTCACTCCCCACTTCCCCCCCGCGTCCTACCCGCACGAGGGCCCCAGCCAGCCCCACCCCCGAGCCCTGCCCTGCCCTGGCAGCGCGTCCTTACCTCTCCCACCCTGACGGTGTTGCTGTGAGCCAGGACCCACCTCTCCTTGTACCAGTGCCTGCACCACAGGTCCTCTGCCTGGTGGATGTTGAGGCCTGCAAGAGACACAACAGGGTCATTCTGCTGGCAGGTCTGAGCCCTTCCCCTCCCACGGGCCCCTGCAGGCATCCCTGGGCAAATGGAGGGGCACAGGGGGCAGAAGGACGGGAACACAGAGGGACGCATCCCCCCTTGGACCAGTCTGGGGAAAAGGGCTGGGTCCCCTCCCCCCGCCGCCGGCACCCTCAGGGTGTCCCTGGGGCCCAGATCCCTGCTGGGTTCCTTACCCCTGTGGTGCAGGACTAGTTGGAAGAGGCGGTGCACCCCCTCCCGGGCCAGCCGGCTGACGTCCTCGGAAGGGTCCGAAATGAAAAGGCCCAGCTGGGCCACGTGGTGACCCATCCTCGGCCAGTCGGCGGAGTTCTGAGGGGAGAGAGAAGAGAGGGGGTCCCTCAGCATCCTGTCCCACACAAACGGCCGCCCCCTGGGCCCAGGGTCGCCCCTCCCCAGGGAAAGGGGAACGCGGATCAGTCCCGGCCCATTCCCGACCCTGCCTCTGCCTCCCGGGGATGCTCCCAGCGCCGCGCCCTGCAGCCCCAGACCCCCTGGCTCCGAGGTCACTTACGTCAAACCCCGGGAGGGTGGTGGCGACTCGCAGCAGGGCCGTGGTGCTGCCAAGGGCCCTGGCTCGCTCCTGGGGCAGGCGGGACTCCAGCCACGGGCTCAGGTGCTGGGGGGGAAAGAGGCAGGTCAGGACCCGTAGGGAGGCGCCGGTTCTGGGCAGAGCCTGGGGCTCCTCTCAGACTGTGCCCCCCCCAGCCACTGACACTGCTCCTCTCTCGACCCCCCGAGGAAGCAGGGCCAATGGCCCCGTCCCCCCCACGGGGCTCACCTCCAGAATCAGCTGGAGCCGGGCGGTGTCTGGGGACTCGGCGAGGAGATTGCCCAATAGGACATCGAGGATGTCAGCAAGGCCCCGGCTGAACTCCTGCAAGGCAAGGGGGAGCCCTGGGTCAGAGGGGGGGCTGGGGTTGGGGGATCCAGGCCGCCAGAGGCTGCTCCTGCTCCTGGCTGGGGGGGGGGGGCGAGGGAGGGGACGTACCTGATTGTGGGTGGGCTCCTGCTGCCAGTCCCCAGACACTGTCTGTCCCACGGCCGCCCTCAGCAGGGGGCTCAGGAGCTGGGCCGGCAGGGGAGGCTTCAGGGTGCTGGCAGGAGAGAGGGGCAGAGACTGTTAATTCAGCAGCAGGAGACTTTCCCACTCCCTGGTCAGGGGATCTGCTCTTGGGGGGGGGAGAGTCGGGGGGGTCGGTACCTGAGGCTGCAGGCGGCGCTGAGGCAATTGGCCAAGACCAGCGGGGGGGGCGAGTCCTCCATGATCTCCTGGGAGACCCAAGGAGACAAAGGGGCGTGTGAGGCTGGGCCCCCAAGAGACGCTCACACGGCCAGCGCCCCCACCCAGCAGGATCCAACCCCACTGCCTCCCGCTGCCCTGTAGCCCCCCTGCCCGGCACAGGGCCCCTCCCAGCACCCCCCTCCCAAACCGGGACCAGCTCAATCCCTGTCCCCAGGCCGTCTCCTGCCCCTCACTGCCCTGGTGACCAGCCTCTGAATCTCCTCATCCCAGCTCCCCAGGCGCATCCCCAGCAGCCCGCTCTGCTGCCTTCCAGCCCCCCCCCCCCATGGCCCGGGGAGACCCCTCCCTGTCCCGAATCCCCCTTCCTGTCCAGCACCCCAGACCTGCCCCATTTCTCTGTCCCTCCCTCCTCCACCAACCCACCCACCCACCCCCTCCAGCTCTCCTGGCCCCACCATTTCCAGGTCCCCCACCCATCCCATTTCCAGGTCCCCCACCCACACCCATTGCCCAGGCACACCCCTGTCCACCCCTCGTATCCCATCCCCTCCTCCCGGCCTCCGCGACTCGCTCACCACAATCCTGGCCACCACGGTGTCCCTGCTGCAGCGTGTCGCCAGGGTGCCCTCGCCCCTTTGGAGGGCGGCGAGGCAGGCGGTGGAGATGGCCAGGAGGAACCGCTGGAGGGCGGCTGGGCTCTGCACCCCAGAGAGAGTCTGTGAGCCTGGGGCCTGCCCCCCGCCCCCGCCCCCGGGCAGCGGCAGGGCTCAGGTCTCCCAGGAGTGGAGGTGGGAGCTGCTGGTTGTCCAAGCACCCACACTCCCCCCCCAACTGCTGCCCCAGGCTTGTGGGGGCCCAGCTGGTGCATGACAAGAAACCCCAGCTTGGGGGGCCCATGTCATGCAGGAGAAGGAGCCTCAGGGAGATCCCCAGGGACAAGCCCCTCCCGGGGGGGGGGGACGTGCTGGGAAGGGGCTGGACACACTCGGGTCCCCCCCGTGTGGAGAAGGTTCCTACCGTGTCCCGGGTGTGGAGCTGCTCTTCGATATCAAAAATGGACACGTCCTCCACCCAGGAGTCCACCCGCTCCTGGCAGCGCTCCAGTGAGGCGCAGGGGGGCTCTGTGCGGGAGGGAAGGGAACAGGGTGACTCCAGTGGCCAGCAGGGGTCACGCGCCCCCCATGTCAGGGACCCAGGGCAGGTTGGGCCCCACACGCCCCTCGCAGGGACCCATCCCCCTTCCACCCTCACATCTGCCAACGCCCTCGGCAGAGCCCCCGCCAGGAACAAGAGAGCCAAGCAGCCCCCCCCCATCCATTGCCCTGGCTGCAGGGCAGACACTGGGGCTGCCCCTTCCCGCCCCCCGCCCCCGGGTACTGGGTGAGCCCCTGGGCCCAGCGTGTTCACGGCCCCTCACCTGGGTCTGAGCGGCTGCGCGAGGTGGCCCGGCTGCAGCTGGAGGCCCAGGCGCTGCTGCTGACGGACCTGGACCCACAGCTGCAGGGGCTGGTGCAGGGAGTGACGGGCTGGGGGCTCCCGGAGACTGGCCGGTCCCCGGGGGCCGGGCAGGGCGATTCCCCCTGGTGGTAATGGGGGCTGAGCTCCCGGGGCAGATGTTTCTCTCCACAGAGGAGGAGGCCCCAGAGCCACCCTACCCGGCTGCCCCGCTGGGCTGGGTCCCGCCTTCCCAGCCGCCCCTGGAGCCAGGTCCGGGTGGGCCTGGCCGGTGGGCGAGTCGCCCCGAGCTGGTGGGATTCAGCTTCCCCGCCCGCGGGGACGGAGGAGCTGCTCCCCACCGGCCCTGGGGCCATCTTCAGGGTGTTCTTGAAGAATTGTCTGAAGCGTTTGGCCATTCTGCAAATGAGAGGAGCAAAGAGGAGCTGGGGGCGCAGCCTGAAGAGCGAAGTCCAGGGGTTCCAACTCCCCAGAGCGACTGCCCCCAGGCCCCAAATGGCCCCTTGCTTATCGGCTCGGTCTTGCACAGGCACTGCAAGGATCTGAGGGTACGTCTACACTACAATGTTAGTTCGAACTAACGGACGTTAGTTCGAACTAACATTCCTAGGCGCTACACTAGCGCTCTGCTAGTTCGAATTTAAATCGAACTAGCGGAGCACTTAGTTCGAACTAGGAAAACCTCATTTTACGAGGATTAAGCCTAGTTCGAACTTACTAGTTTGAATTAAGGGCTGTGTAGCCCCTTAATTCGAATTAGTGGGAGGCTAGCCCTCCCCAGGTTTCCCTGGTGGCCACTCTGGCCAACACCAGAGAAACTCTATTGCCCCCCTCCAGGCCCCAGACCCCTTAAAGGGGCACGGGCTGGCTACGGTGCCCGTGCCAGGTGCAAGCCTGCCAGCACCCAGCTAGCAGACCCTGCACCTGGCATGGCACAGAGCCACCCACCCGATGTCCCCCAGCCCACCCCCTCTTCCCGGGACCAGACTGGCGGCTCCCGGGAGCTTGCCCGGGACCGCAAGAGGTGGGCACCCACCTGGGATAGTGCCGACATCGTGGACCTCGTCCACGACCTCCGCACTAGGTCACAGGAAAGTGGCCGGCTAGGGCAGGAGAGCTGCCAGCCTGGCCACCCAGGAGCAGGTGTGCATGAAAATCAAGGGGGTCCACTGAGACCCCCGACCCTGAGACCTGAGCTTACAATGGCCGTCCTGGGTCAGACCAAAGGTATATCTAGCCCAGTAGCCTGTCTGCCGACAGCGGCCAACCCTAGGGACCCTGAAGGGGATGGACGGAAGACAGTGACCAAGCCATTTGTCTCGTGCCATCCCTCTCCAGCCTTCCACAAACCTTGGGCAGGGACACCACTTCTACCCTCTGGCTAAGACTACTCCATGGACCCAACCTCCATGACTTGATCTCCCTTCCCTTTAAACTGTGTTCCAGTTGTAGCCTTCACAGCCTCCTGCAGCAAGGAGTTCCACAGGTTAACTATTTGCCTTGGGAGATAGGCCGGCCCTTGCCCACACACAACCCGCCAATCTGAAGCAGATTCTCACCAGCAACTACACAACGCACCATAATCACTCGAACTCACGAACCAATCCTTGCAACAAACCTCGCTGCCAACTCTGCCCACATATATACACCAGCAACACCATCACAGGACCTAACCAGATCAGCCATACTCTCACTGGTACATTCTCCTGCACATCCACCAACGTAATATATGCCATCATGTGCCAACAATGACCCACTGCTATATACATCGGCCAAACAGGACAGTCCCTACGGAAAAGAATCAATGGACACAAATCTGATATTAGGAACGGCAACATACAAAAACCTGTAGGGGAACACTTCAATCTTCCTGGACTCACAATTGCAGATCTAAAAGTAGCCATCCTGCAGCAAAAAAACTTCAGGACCAGACTTCAAAGAGAAACTGCAGAGCTACAGTTTATCTTTAAGTTTGACACAATCAACTCTGGATTAAACAAAGACTGTCAATGGCTTGCTAACTACAAAAACAGCTTCTGCTCTCTTGGAATTCACACCTCCAGATCAGCTGCTAGAAGTGGGCCTCATCCTCCTTGATTGGATCCACCTCCTCATCTCCAGCCTGATCCTGGCCTGCATATTTATTCCTGCCTCTGGAAATTTACACTACATGCATCTGACGAAGTGGGTCTTTGCCCACGAAAGCTTATGCTCCTACACTTCAGTTAGTCTATAAGATGCCACAGGACTCCTCGTTGCTTTTGCAGATTCAGACTAACACGGCTACCCCTCTGATACTTAACTTTCTCTTACTAGTTTGAAGCCTGCTACCCATTCCTTTCCTCTGGTGTCCTCTAGTCCTTCTTTATGGGAACTCATGAAGAACTTTTCTGAGTGCACCCTCTCCATCCAACCCCTGCTTTTAGAGACCTCTAGCCTGTCCCCGCTCCATCTCCTCTTTTCTAAGCTGAACAGTCCCAGTCTCTGTAGCCTCTCTTCATCTGGGACCTGTTCCCAACCCCTGATCATGTTAGTTGCCCTCCCCTCTCCCAGCCTTTCTCTTCCCCTCTCCCACCTCCTTTTCCCAGTCTCCCCCAGTTGTGTTCAATAAAGACAGAGTCAATGTTGGAAGAAACGTTATCTTTATTTTGTACATCAGGAAGGGGGGCTAGGGAAGGGTAAGTGGAAGGAGGTGAGGGAGGAATGGGGTACGAGCCCCCGATGGGGAGGACTGGGCTGGCTCTGCGGGCTTCTGGGGGTGGAAGCTCTCCTGCAGCCCCCCAATTGCCCCCTCTCCCCAGATGGCAGCCTGCGGCAAGTGCAGCCGGGCTGATGGCCGAGTGCTGTGATGTGCCCAGTGTGGGCACTCCGGGCAATCCAAGCCAGGACTGCTTTGCAAGCGGGGCACCCCTGAGAACTGTCTGTCCGGGGTGGGGCTCGGGACCCTTTAAGCGCAGCCCTCGGCTAGCCTGAGACAGCATCTCCACGCTCTAAGTCCTCCTCTGATGCCCTGCCGGCACTGCTTCCGGCCATCCTTAAGCCCTGTTCTGGGTCCACTCAATGTGGACATGCTAGTTCGAATTAGCAAAACGCTAATTCGAACTAGTTTTTAGTTCTAGACGCGTTAGTTCGAATTCGCTTAGTTCAAACTAACTCTGTAGTGTAGACATACCCTGAGTCTCCTACCCATCAACAGCCCCTGCTCAGCCAATCAGGGGCGAGTCTAAGCTGTGGGGGGTGGAGCTTTCTTCTGAAAGACACCGGCATAGACCTGTTCCAGCCCCACCTCACCAGTCCCCACAACGGGGGTTGCATCCCCCGCCCCACGGGCTCCTGCAAATCTCACCCCATCCCTCAGCTTGTCTGTTGTGTCACAAGCTGGGGGGGGGGGGGGCAGCAGGGGAAGGGCACAGAAGAGGTAAGAACAGAGCAGAAATGCGGGCGGGATGGAGGAACCCAGCCGGCCCCGGGCGAGATCCAAACCCCTGGGGGCTCTTACCTTTTGCACAAAGGTGTCGGGATGTGGAACTCACAGAGCACAAAGGAACCGTGAGGAGGAGACGCACCAGAGCTAAAGCAACCGGGGGTCTCCAAAGTCCCCTGGGCCCGCCCCCCCCTTTATCAGCCTGAGATGTGGGTCCCTCTGTGAGGTCACCACCTCCCCACCTGCCCTTTGCCTCATATGCTGAGGGCTGCCCAAAGCCACTGTGAGGTCACTGCCCCCCCCCCACCCCTGCCAGGCAAATGTCCTTCCTCTAGCCACCCCTCTGGGAAGTTTGAGCCATTCCTAGGGGTGCCCCCCACTCCCTGACTGGGCATCCTGCGGCCAGCAGCTCCAGTAGCCCCCAGGCTGCTCCCTGCCCTACACTGCAGGCTTCTTGCACGAGAACTGTTTCACGCAGGAGTTCTTGCGCAAAAGGTCTCGTGCAAGAGCACCTCCACCCTGCCATGTGCTTTTGTACAAGAGTGTCCATGGCAGTTGAATGCTCTCTTGCGCAAGAAAGCTCTGATGGCCATATTAGCCATAAAAGTGTCTTGCTCAAGAAGCCCCTGGAGCCTGTCCACGCTGCCTTCTTGCACAACAGCTCTTGCACAAAAGGGGCTTATTCCTCGTGGGGAGAGGAATAACTCTTGTGGAAGAAGCCACAGGGACTCTGCCCCACCTCGGTGTGCTTGGATGCAGTCAGGCCAGTCTGTGACAATTATAAAATTGTCAGACATATGGATGAACATAATTTGTTGGGGAAAGTCAACATGGTGTCTGTAAAGGGAAATCATGCCTTACTAATAGCCAGAGTTCTTTGAGGGAGTCAACTAGCATGTGGTCAAGGGGGATCCAGTGGAGGTCTCCCCATAACCCTCCTGCAGCTGGTTCTGCCGCATCCAGCCGCTCAGACCCATACCCTCCCCATTGGACACATGCCTCAGTTTCCCTCCAATGGGCACATGCCCTGGTCTCAGATCTCCCCACAGGCGCATGCCCCTGGCTCTCTGCAATACTCACAGAGGAAAAGGATGGTGAGAGCAGATCCCATAATGGGGCAGTGAAGGGTACCACCGATCCCCTAATGCGCAGCTCCACCCCTCCTCAAATAAGGTACTCAGCTGGTGGTTGCAGCTACAGGAAGTCAATAATATTTCATCTCTTCTGGTATCCCTTGCCTCTTATCGGCAGGCGACATCTCGTGCAATCACAGTTAATTAGAGGTCTTTGCAAAACCGAGGAAATTATCAGCCTGGCTCAATGTCCTGCAGCTCCAGCTTGTCCGTATCTCTGTGGGGAGAAAGGGAAGTCTCCTCTGTCTGTGGGGAGCCAGGAGACCACAGGTTCTGAAATTCAATCATGGACTGACCATTATTTCCATGACGATTCCCCTCCCCCTTTCTTTGTTTCTAGATCCAAGTGGTTGGTGACTCATGTAAATAAAATCAGGACGTGATCATGCAATTAAAGGAAGCTGTTGTGAGGCCTGTTAGTGAAGGGACAGAGTTAAGGGTGTTTAGGGAACAGTAAGTGGCATTTCCTGGCTTTGGAGGCTTTGATTCTTTAAAGCCTCCTGCTCAGCTTGCAAACCTGCCCACATGCAACACAAGCCCTGGCAGCATGCGAGGAATGGGCACGAAGGGGAACACCTGGGTTCACTGCCCCTTGCACCATAGCTGAGCGGTGTTGGCGGCTTTACGCTGTAACGCTTGGTTCTAAGGGTCTTTAGTCAGCCTGTGAATTAAATCAGGCAGGTTCAAAAGAAAATGGGAGCAAGAGAAATTCCATTCAACCCAATGGGTCACCAACCAGGAGAGACTCAGGGACTTTCCCATGTGCCACATAAACCTTGCCCACTGAGCTGCCAGTGGGTGTGTGGCTAGGCCCCTAGAGAGGGACATAAGCTGTGTTTGTGCAGCTGCTGGCTACCTGGCAGGAGTAAGCTAGTAGTCAGCCACATTTGGCCCTGGTCCCAGCTCTGGGAGGGGAGTGGGGACTAAGGGTTAGAGGAGGAGGTTGGGAACTAGGACTCCCATGTAACAGCTGAGAACCAAGCCCTTTCTGTTTGCAGATCCTGGTTGGGCCTGGGCAGCCCTTAGACCTGCTGTGGGGAGCCAGGCTCATAAGCCTCCCCCAGCAACACACAGACAGCCCCTTCCCTCCCACTCTCCCCCCCCCCTGCCAGCTGCAGAACGATACAGATGCTGAGAGCATCTCTGGGCAGGCTCAGCTGAAGGGACTTGCCCCAGGCCAGGTGTTCCCCTCCCTTGGAGACCAACATCATTCCCCTTCTCATGGGCCCACAGGTCACATCCACACTTGGCCCGTTGGCCCTGGGGGAACCCGCTTCAGGGCGACAGCCCCTTCTCGTATGGTCCTTGGGGCCACACACTCCTGGGGGGGCACTAGAGCCCTTTATTTCCAACCTTCTACTGTGCTGCTTTCCATGGGAACCTCCCAACCAGCACACACAGGGACAAGGGCCGGCAATTCCTCCTGTGGCCGCTAGGTGGCGCTGCAGCCTTGCACTGCCCCGTTCCCCAGAGAATCTGGATTTGTGCTGATCTGATCTGGCCCCTCTGCATTTGATGGGATAAATGAGGCCCTGTTGCACTCGCGGCTGGCTGAGTCAGGCTATGTCTGCACTCGCGGCTTCTGGCCTGAGAAATATGCAAATGAGGCTAAGCGTGAAATATCGCCTAATGAGCCACCATTTTTGCAGAAGAGGCTCTTGCGCCAGAAGGAGCTGTCTGCACTGCCCCTTTCTGTGCAAGAAAAACCCTCTTGCGCAATGCTGTTACGCCGATTATTTTCAGGAATAACGGCATTGCGCAAGAGTGTAAAGCTGCAAAGTTGCCATCCCCACTCAGCTATGCAGCAAAGAGCAGCAAACCCATCACACCTGCTTTTCTCCCCATCACACCTGTTCTTCTCATGGTGCCAGGGCTCATGTTGCACATGGGCAGGATTGCAGGCTAAGCAGTAGGCTTTGAATAGTCAAACTCTCCGGAACCAAGAAATGCCACTTACTGTTTCCCAAACACCCTTAACTCTGCCCCCTCATGCACATGCCTTATGACACCTTCCTTTAAATGGTCAGTCAAAGACTGAATTTCAGATCCTGTACACATCTGTGTCAAGGCTGTCCCCAACTCTGGCATGATGAATGCAGAAGTGGGTCCCTCAAAAGCACTCCAAAATCTTGCCTCTGCAGGCTCTGGTATAACCCCTCCCCCTAAAAAAATCCTAATACCCAGATTTTGGGGAATCCGCTGCCACCACCCAAGTAAATCCAAGAAAACCAGGGAAGAGATCACTTGGGAAACCTCCTACCTAAGGTAAAACTCTCCCCGTGCTCCAAGCTCTGTTTTACTTGGAGTTGGGAAAACAGGAGATTCACAGACAACAATGAACTCTGCCCTTGTAAGTAGGCACTGAGTCCTAAGGACACAACAATCAACCAATCCCGGTTAATTACAAGATACAACAATTCTTTATTATCAAAATAAAACTACAGTAGCAAGCACAGTAAAGTGGTTAGATGGAAAGAGCCACCAAATTGATAAAGATACTCAGGGAAACCTCATGGGTTAAAACTTGGTTACAAAGAAAAAAGAAAAACACAATGAACAGCTTAGACATTATTTCCAAATCCCCAAACAAGGAAAACAACAAATCCTGACGGACTAGCTAAACTTTTCCCTACTTACACATTCTAAGAAATCCGTTCTTGGAGAGAGAATCATAGAATCATAGAATACTAGGACTGGAAGGGACCCCGAGAGGTCATCGAGTCCTGTCCCCTGCCCCCTTGGCAGGACCAAATACTGTCTAGACCATCCCTGATAGACATTTATCTAACCTACTCTTAAATATCTCCAGAGATGGGGATTCCACAACCTCCCTGGGCAATTTATTCCAGTGTTTGACAACCCTGACAGTTAGGAACTTTTTCCTAATGTCCAACCTAAACCTCCCTTGCTGCAGTTTAAGCCCATTGCTTCTTGTTCTATCCCCAGAGGCCAAGATAAACAAGTTTTCTCCCTCCCCCTTATGACACCCTTTTAGATACCTGAAAACGACTATCATGTCTCCTCTCAATCTTCTCTTTTCTAAACTAAACAAACCCAATTCTTTCAGCCTTCCTTCATAGGTCCTGTTCTCTAGACCTTTAATGAGTCTTGTTGCTCTTCTCTGGACCCTCTCCAATTTCTTCACATCTTTCTTGAAATGCGGTGCCCAGAACAGGACACAATACTCAAACTGAGGCCTAACCAGCGCAGAGTAGAGCAGAAGAATGATTTGTCATGTCTTGCTCACAACACACCTGTTAATGCATCTCAGAATTATGTTTGCTTTTTTTGCAACAGCATCACGCTGCTGACTCATATTCAGCTTGTGGTCCACTATAACCCCTAGATCCCTTTCTGCCGTACTCCTTCCTAGACAGTCGCTTCCCATTCTCCCATTTCCCTCAGTCTTGGAAGAGACTACTCTACCTCTCAAACACAGAAGAGAGAGAGAAAACCCCTGTTTTTCAGTTTGAATTTTCTACCTGCATTGTTATTGACTTACCACCTGATACTTGGCTAGCTACAGGGTTAACCCCTTAGTCACCAGACACTGGTCAGCACTCCTGATTATGACAACCCAGCTCCCAGCCTAGTGTACCCTCCCCAAAGAAGACGACCTCCCTCCCTCCCTCCCTCCCCACAGAGACATGGACAAACTGGTGCTGCTGGACATTTGGCTAGGCTGATGATTTCCTCGGTTTTGCAGAGACCTCTGGTAACTGTGACCACATGAGATTTTGCCTGCAGATGAGAAACAAGGGGTGGTGGATGCAGTGGAACTCCTTATCTGAGGCTGTGTGGAGCTGGGAAAAGGGGTGTGGCTGGTGCCCCTCACTGGCCCATTATGGCATCTGCTCTCACCATCGTCTTCCTCAGTGAGTATTGCAGACAGACAGGAGTGGACAGGGTGGGTCTGAGACCAGGGGGTGGGCCCATTGGGGTGGGTCTGAGACCAGGGGGTGGGCCCGTGGGGGTGGGTCTGAGACCAGGGTGTGTGCCCACAGGGAGAGGGGAGGGAATCTGAGACCAGGGCATGTACCCATGGGACTGAGGGTGAGGCATGTGACTGGGTGGGGCAGTACCAGATGTGGGCGGGGGAAGGGATTCAGGAGAGACCATAAGCTGAGCCTGTTCTCTGGGGGGTGTCACTGCATCACTCTCTGGGGACCATCCTCCCTGCCCCATTGATCTAGTGACTTCCTCTATGGGGGCAGAGGACAGGTGCTGACTGCGGCATACAGGATGGCTTTGGGGACAGGGCCCCCCGCTTAGTCTGCAGCGCTGGGGGGTCCAGTTCGGCATAGGTGAGTCCCTCAGCGCTGGGGTTGGGCTCCTGGGGTAGGGAGGGAAGAGAGTCACTATGGCTATGTCTAGACTGCAGGCTTCTTTCGAACGTGGCTCTTTCGAAAGCATCTTTCGAAAGAACCTCTTTCGAAAGATCGCGTCTAGACTGCAGGCGGATCTTTCGATAGAGGAAATCCGCTTTTTCGAAAGAGAGCACCCAGCGAGTCTGGATGCTCTCTTTCGAAGACGGCCTCTTTACATTGTAGAACGCCTTCTTTCGAAAGAGGAACTTTCGAAAGAAGGCGTTCTTCTTCGTGAAACGAGGTTTACCGCCATCGAAAGAAAAGCCGCGTTCTTTCGAAATAATTTCGAAAGAACGCGGCTTGAGTCTGGACGCAGGAGAAGTTTTTTCGGGAAAAGGCTACTTTTCCCGAAAAAACCCCTGAGTCTGGACACGGCCCAAGTGTATGAGTCAAAACCAGCACACAAACACACACAGCCACACACCAGACAGTCCTGATCCCAGACAGCAGGGGGGATTCATATGCAGTGAGGGGGTGCATGGTGCATTGGTGTGGGGTGAGGCAAGGCACAGAGCTGGGGAGTTTTGGGGGGCACTTACAAAGACATCTTGCAGTTTCCCTTGGCCCACGAGGGCATCTGTGGAACAAAGACACTCAGGGGCAGGGAGGGTGTGAGAAAGCCGGAATCTGTGGCTAGTTATACAGGGTGTCAATACACCATGGGCTGAGCCAATTCCCTGGAGTGAGGATGGGACACAGGGACTGGGGCTGGATCAGTGTCCCTGGGATCGCAGGATGGGTCCCAGTGAGACCCTCAGCGAGATACGGCCCCTGCCTGGCTCCATGGAAACCACAATCCCTAATGACTCGTGCTAATCACCAGGAGCCCTGTCCTGGGCCAGCTGCCCTGCGTGCTCGGTGCTGTACAGACACCAGACACAGAGACGGTCCCTGCCCCAGTCAGGGGCCACTCACCCCTGGAGTCCCTGAGGGGTTGGAATGGGCGTGGTGTCCCTTCTGCAGGGGAGGAGCCCCCTGCCCCACAGAGCTCAGGGGAGCTTGGCTGCCCCACGGGCCATGTCCCATCCGGGCGCTAATTCCCACAGCCCCGACTGCTTCTGAGCTCCCCGGGGGGGTTGGGCATTTGGGGCCGAGGTCTCATGCAGACAAGGTCTGAGTCTGTCTGTCCCTCCCCAGACGTGCTCCAATCCCTGCCCTGCGCGCCCAGTGCCCCCATCCCCACTGCCCCACAGCTGGGTGTCCCCAGGGTCTGTCCATCTCCCGCTGTGCAGGGACCGTCCCCCTCCAAACACCCGAATGGCCCCAAGGGCGTCTGAGCGGGGGCTCTGTTCCCCAGGAGATGAATTGCTCCATTTCTCCCACTCACCTTCTCCAGGCGACACCATTGTGGAGTTCTCTGGGTTGGGTCCCTCTGTGGGCCTGGAGAAGCTGGATGGCTGGAGAAGCCCCTGTCTGTGGCAGGAGAAGCCCCTGTCTGTGGCAGGAGAAGCCCCTGTCTGTGGCAGGAGAAGCCCCTGTCTATGGCAGGAGATGGCTGGAGAAGCCCCTGTCTGTGGCAGGTCCCATGGGACTGCAGTAGCTCCCCTGCCCATGGCCCCTGGTTAACTGGTTGCTTACTGGTTAACTGGTTAACCTTTCACATCCCTAATCCAAAGAACCCCTTGAAATGGGTTATACATTAAATGAGCTTTTTACTACCCTCGTCTCTCGTGACCATTTGGGGTGGTTCACATGCACCCTACGCAGCAGAACTGCCTCATCCATGAACGGGCCCTGGCTATGATTGTGCAAAGGGCAAAAGAACAGTCAAAATGGCTGCATTGCAACTCGTGGAGACATTTCTGCAGCATCAAACAGCACGTGGCAGCTTGCAATGTGGTGCCTCACGCGGGTATTGGCCTGAGGATAGCCCCTCCTTCAGAGGAGTCAAGTGGCCAAATCATCCACTCTGCAATAGACACAAAGGGAAATGAAAGTGCAGGCTGGCAAGCTACTGTGTACTGGGGGAAGAGATGAAATGTCTGCCTTCCCACGCTGTGTACTTTCACAGGCTGTCTGCCTTCCCACGCTGTGTACTTTCACAGGCTGTGTGCTTTCACAGGCTGTCTGCCTTCCCACGCTGTGTACTTTCACAGGCTGTCTGCCTTCCCACGCTGTGTACTTTCACAGGCTGTCTGCCTTCCCACGCTGTGTGCTTTCACAGGCTGTCTGCCTTCCCACGCTGTGTGCTTTCACAGGCTGTCTGCCTTCACACGCTGTGTGCTTTCACACAATTTTTGCCATCACACAATGTGTGCTTTGACACAATGTATGCTTGCACACGCTGTGGGCCTTCACAAGATGTGTCCCTTCACACCCTGTGGGCCTTCACTGCTCATGTGCCTCATACTAAAATGGCCATCGGAGCTTTCTTGCGCAAGAGAGCATCTACACTGGCATGGATGCTCGTGTGCAAAAGCACATGCCAGTGTAGACACTCTCTTGCACAAATACTTTAACGCAAAAACTCTTGTGTTAAAAGTAGATGTAGCCAAGCTGTAAAGGCTCCTACATTAAACCCAGAGGTCCCAGGTTCTGTTCTGCCTGTGGTGGTTACACAAATGCTTTAGAAAGGAGATCACTGTTATTCTCTACAGTTGGGAAAACTGACTCTCAGAGTGTGGCTATGACTCGATTATGCCATCAGATGGCATAGCCAGGATTATAGCCCAGTCCAGCCCCCACTGCATTAACAGTTTGATAGAATGTTAAACAGGAAAGATGGAAATTCTGATCTACTTGAAATCTGTGTTCTTCATGTACCATTTGCTCCAAAAAAGGCATAGCTAGTGGTTGAATGATCTGAATTAGTGGAGGCTTGGGAACAGATTGCTTACTCTTCTGAAGCAGATCTGACACTCAGGGCTGGAATATGTTCCCAAAAAAAAAAAAAAATCAGATACACAAAAAGGAAAACAAGTCCAAAGAGTTTGTAACAGTGGAGCCCTGGGCTAGTGTTCTCAGAGAATCCATGTTAGAGGCTAAAATCTGGAAAAGGAGTGAGAGAGAAACATCATAGAAATTAACATTCACAGCAACTCAAGAGAACTACCTGAAATCCAGAGGGAATATAGGGTTGTTAACAAAAACCCTACCTCATTTCATAGTCATGGCAACATCAGAGGGGTAGGCCAAGGCTGAATGTTTTTTTAAGCACTGTTGTCGGAATTATTCTGTGGCCGTTCTCTGGCCTGTGCCATGCAGAACATCAGACTAGATCACATGTTAGAACCAGAGATAACCTGAATGGAAGTGCCTACATATATTTCAAAATACATCCCACAGATTCTTTTGAGGGAAGTATCAAAATATTTCATGTTGGCCTTTTCATTTGAACTGACATTCATGCGTGAAGTCACAAATACATGAGCTATGTATTCAACCCAAATATTTCACAAGAAAAAACAACAAAATCCGTTTTGGTCATGAGCTAAACTCATATTTTTCCCCAGATTTTTTGATTTGGCCACTGAATCCAAAAATCACTTCCTCACTCATCTCTACATCTACCTGGTTGCAGGTGGTATTCTGATCATGCTCTCACAAGCAGCCCTACTGAATGCTTTGAGAATATTTATGTGAATAAAACACATTACAGGGGGAATGGTTCTATTCTCAGTATGTGTATTATTGCAAAAACATTTGACCAGCTTCTCCTCTTACAGCTTCTTCACATGGGCCGTGTCCAGACTCAGGGGTTCTTTCGAAAAAAGTAGCCTTTTTTCGAAAGAACTTCCCCTGCATCCAGACTCAAGCCGCGTTCTTTCGAAATTATTTCGAAAGAACGCGGCTTTTCTTTCGATAGCGGTAAACCTCAATTTACGAGGAAGAACGCCTTCTTTCGAAAGTTCCTCTTTCGAAAGAAGGCATTCTTCAATGTAAAGAGGCCGTCTTCGAAAGAGAGCATCCAGACACGCTGGGTGCTCTCTTTCGAAAAAGCAGATTTCTCTTTCGAAAGATCCGCCTGCAGTCTAGACGCGATCTTTCGAAAGAGGCTCTTTCGAAAGAAGCCTGCAGTCTAGACATAGCCTTGGGGAGTCCTTCCAGAACAGTATTCCTGATTAACTCCACGTTTTTTAATTTTGATGAAGTTTTGTTTAAAAATTAAGAAAAAATATGAGAAAACGCGGGAAAAATTCTATTTCAACATTTTGGGAAAGAAAAGTTTTCATTTTTTTTCACTTCCAAATACATTTTTGTTTGGAAAGGTCCTTTCTTTTATATTAAAATGTCCTCCCTCTCCCGAAAAAGGTCTAAATCAAAAGGAAACAGTTTAAGCTCTCTCTATATATAAAAAAAGTTTTCTATGGGATGACAGAGTGATGTGATGACACTGTATCCCACAGCCCCTCCTCTGCCCTCAGCTGCCCAACCTCCTCCTGCCCTCCCTAGTGCTCTGGCGGGCCGGAGCCATGTAACCTTTCCCCACCCCATTCCTGGAGCCTCCAGGAGCCATGTATCCTCCCAGAAGGGAACCAGAGGCCTTCCCCTTGCGGGGGTGGGCCAGGACCCACATGCCCTCCCCCTTCACAAGGGAGGGGCCTGGGACCTGTGCACCCTCCCAGAAGGAGGAGGGGCAGAGCCACATTTCCTCCCGCATCACGTGTGGTGGGCTGGAAGTCATGCACCCTCATCCCTCGCAGCCAGAGGGAGAGAGCCAGGCAGCCTTGGCCCAGCCCAACACCCCGGCGGATGGAGGAAGAGAGCCAGGCCAGCCTCGACCCAACCCTCCAGTGGCCCAGCGGGAGAGCTGGGGCTGCCTACCCACAGTGATGGAGCTTGGTGAGCGTAGCGAGCAGGGAGCAGAGCCCCCTAGTTTAATCAAAATGAAAGTTTT
Source organism: Pelodiscus sinensis (assembly GCF_052426305.1). Taxonomy (NCBI): domain Eukaryota; kingdom Metazoa; phylum Chordata; order Testudines; family Trionychidae; genus Pelodiscus; species Pelodiscus sinensis. The sequence goes on along the minus strand of NC_143069.1, from coordinate 23,403,139 downwards.
CATTTCAGCCCTCACATTCTTCATTTTGTCTCATGGAAAATATTCAAAATTGTAGGTCGCGTGTCCTGATTTCTGGGTGAAGTTCTTGGATAAGCTCAGAATGTTTTAGGGGACAGAAAATCCATTTCCCCAGCCAGACGAGAGAATGAACCCCACGGGACAGACATTAGTCGTCTTGCTTAATGCGCTATTGGAAGTTGCACGGTTACTGTCATGGGGTGGGTGGGATAAGAACCTACATAGATTAAAACAGCATGTCTAGGATGAGACCAAACCAGAATGTCCTCTGCACTTTGGGGAAGCTTTAACTCCAACCTAAGCTGTGTGACCTAGGTCCCTCCTCAAAGGGGTTCGTACTTGCCAGGTGTGCTCACCAGTGCCATAAGGATGCAAGTCATCTGTTTCCCCAGCTGGCGAAAGACCTGCTGTCTGGTCTGTGCAAGGACCTACTGTTGTGCAGGTCACCGCTGTGTCTCCGCTGGGCTGTGAGCCCTGTGGAAAAAGGGCACATACGTTAGTGTGTAAATGAGTCTGTGAAGGCTGCAGAAGAGATATATGGGCAAAGGCTAAAACGTGGGTGCAATCCCTCAGGAAATTGACTGCAGTCGGGATTGTCTATAGAACTTCTGGATCTAAAACTGGGAGTTTGTGTAGCCTCAGCTAGTGGAAAGTAGATTTATTAACCAGGATGGGTGGTGTAACCCATGGGCTCTTGCAGCCATCTGCAGAGGGCACGGGGGTATAAAAGTTACGGGGGTCCCATGGGACTGGTGTTTACCTTCTAGTTCACCAAACAGTGTCACATGAAAGTGTGTGTCACACCGGTCCTCATAATCTTTTCTAAATGTATGTGCAGAGAATACGGAAGAAGGTATGTGTCTATTGGAAGTTGTGTTCTTTAGACCTTGTAGCTCAAGGCAAGGAGGTGGGAGATGCTTGTTTCCCTTGCTGACCATCGTGTGTCTTACAGTAGTACTCTATTCGCATAGTGAGGCACCTCTGAATGGAGAGAAGGCAGGGGGATAATTATGAGAATGATGTTAAAAGCGGGGGTGGGGTGGCTGCTTTCCAGGTGAAGAATGAAGTACTCGACTGAGATATCTAGGTATGCAGAAAGATGCTCTGAGGTCCTTTACCAGGGGAAGGGGACAAAGTGCCAGTGGGTGTAGTTTCTGTCTTGGTTAAAATGCAGTGAGAAGGACTTTGGCTGGTTTTGATGGACATGTAACCCTTTTTTCCAGCATTTCTGTCGGCTGCCATTGAATCTCTCTCTGTTAAATAAGCTCACAGGTGCTTTTCCCGTAAACTAAGTGCTGTGTACAATGCTGAGCTGTGTTCTCAGGTGTAACAATAAGCTGCGGGGTACTGGGCCTTTGGGATCTGGTAATTCTGTAAGTGGTTAAGATGCTGAATGTCACAGGGGCCCCACTCAGAGTACTCAGGGTTGGAGTTTGCCTGGCACTTGCCTCTCTGAGAAACACTGGAGCCCACATGGGTTGCCTGTGGCTGATAGGATCAGCCAGCTGACCCCTAGCAGGCAGAGAGAAGATTCCTCATGGTAATAGCAGGCATTAACGAGGTGCCTTAGAACTCTCAGTAACCTGAGCATCGTCACAGGTGGTCTAATGACCTCTAGAGGGAGACAGAGGGCAGTAATGACCAGGTGTGGGTGATACAGGCAAAGAAGTTAGGGGAAATAAGAGCTTTTAAAAGTTTATTGGGAGGAAAATGCAATAGATCCTTTAATAAATAGATTAATAGAATCATAGAACACTAGCACGTCAAGAGATCATCAGGTCAAGTCCCTTGCCCTCACGGCAGGACCAAGGACTGTCTAGATCTTCCCTGACAGGTGTCTGTCTAGCCTGCTCATAAACATGTCCAGTGATGGAGATTCCACAACCCGCCGAGGCAATTTATAAACAAGAGGGACAAAATTAATGTTTAATCAAAATGGCTGAGTCACTAAAGAACTTGTAAAACAACAAGTAGTCCTGTGGCACCTTAGAGACTAACAAAAATATATACACAGTAGCATGAACTTTCGTGGGCAAAACCCACTTCATCAGATGAGCTGTAAAGGAATAACAAAAACCCAGAAATGATAACAGAAAAAGAAAGGAAAGAAAGGTACCTGTCAATTGTAGGACCAGTGCTAACGAGGCTAAACAAATGGGCTGGAAGTGTCATATACTTAGCTTTTGATGTAAAAATGCAGTGTTAAAGGCAGTGGAGACTGGCTTTATAATGCCACATCCAGTTAATGTCAATGTCAAACCCAGGGAAACAGTGTCAAATTTACAAATGAAGATCAGTTTCGCACACTCTCTCTGTAATTGGCTGGTGAAATTCCTTTGTAGAAGAATGATTACTTTTACATCCAAGAATGAGCACCCAAGCAGGTTAAAAAGTTTCCCTATAGGTTTATATGTGTTACCATTTCTGATGTTTGATTTGTGTTCATTTATTCTTTGTCATAGAGACTGACCAGTTTGACCAATAGATATGGCAGAGCGGCAGTAACAACAAATGATAAAGTAGTATCTCTGGGAGGAAATTAGTTATTAAAATTGAGACTGAGATTTTAAAAACATCTATGAGAGGTAGGAGAATTATTACTAACTTGCTCAGTCACTTCTTGCTCAGTCATACTTCTTGAAGATAGTGGAAACATAGCAATAAGAAGGACAGCCTTCACATTTTCTGGTAAATCTGTTAGCTACAAAATGCTGGCTTAACTGCACAGTTCAGTTTCTTTCATCCTGGCACTATGGTATTGTCAATAAATTAATAACTTTCACGCTTTCACTTACCTGAGTGCTGGTCCTGTCAAATCCAATGGTTGTGGAATCTGAGGAAAGAGACTGAATATATTAATATGAACTCTGCTTGAAATGCCAGGGAACTTGTGTTAATGCCAGAGCTGGTCAAAATGATACTGCTACAACTTTTTAAAAAGCAATCTATGTATAAATGACTGATCAATATGAAAATGGTTGCTGGAAATGTTCATTTTGGTCATTTCCCCCCATGTTTTAGATGAAAAGTTATTTTTATCTAGTGATATTAGATTTCAAAAATATTTCACCATTTTACCCATTTTTTGTTGAACCCCCCCTTCCCTCCAGATTCCTTGAAGAAATTTCACGGAGGAAATGAAAATTTTCCATACTCCATCCCCCATCAGTCAGCATTTCATAACAAACTCTAATTAACCTTTATTCCGGCTCCTGCTTCTAACCTGTTTATTAGGTTGTAGATATCGACCTTATTATAGCAACTGCGTTAGGTCACGAAGGGTCAGCCCAGCTGGTTTGGGCTGGTTCTAGTTAGTTCTGTGTTATGAAATAAAATGGACACTTGCAACTGCTCAAGCTCTCTGTATTTCCAGTGATTTCTTTCTAAACTGTGGAAGTCCAAATGATATAACACCTGGCATCAAGCAGATGGGAAATCCCTGTAGGCCCTGCTGTCAGCTTGCTTTGGTTGTTCTGTTTTACCCAAACACCAGCCTAAGCACTGAGAAAAGCAGCATCTTACATTCAGTTCGATCTTCAGGGCTTTTGGGAATCTCCTCACTTGGACCGTGTTTCCTGTGGAGAAATGAATGCACAGTATAGCCAAGGAGGTTAGCAGCTGCCCTTGCTTGTGAGGTTTCCTCTAGGATATGGGAGACGCAAGGCACATCTCTGTCCTACCCCATGTGAATCAGAGACTTACATTGGTGAGAGCCTGACCACTGAGCTATGAGACATTTTGACATTCCTCAATCTCATCCGCTGAAGTGTAAATCTGATCAAAGAGTCTTCATGTTAGAGAGAGGAACTGGCTCTATAGCCTCGTGGTAAGGTTCATGGCAGTCTTATTCAGGATTTGAACTTGGGTCTCCCATAGCCTATGTGATGGGCTTAACCATAAGGGTTTCAGACACTGTCTCTAATCAGCAATTCCATCCTGGGACCTGGGAAATCTTCCTGAGAAAAATATCATTACAGTGGACACATTTCAGCAAAAGGTTTGGTTTCCAAGAATCAACATTTTTGTATTAAAAACAAGTGTTGAAAATGTCCTGACTAACTCTGATTGGTGCTAGTCATCAGCTGCAGAGCCAGCGTGCACCAAGGCCAGGGCTCAACCACTTTTTGGCCAGCCACATCCCAGCTCAGTGAGGTGATCTGGCAGTGTCGGGGTTGGCTGTTGTGGTATTTTGTGAGGTGAGGACTTAGCCTGCATGCAGTGGTGAGTGTGAATGGGCCAAAATGGTGAGCTGGGCCATCCCAGTGGGATAGGAAATGCTAGAAGCTGGGCTAGATTTCCATCTCCTGGCCCCCAGGGTCTCCCCCAACCCAGGGGTACCCCACTCCGTGTGCTCCTCACTGTCAATGCTGCTCTGTAGCCCCTGGAGCTCAGAATGGGGTTGGGAAGAAGCTGCAGTTTGAATGGATTGAAGTAGGATTTAGACACTCAGCTCCCATTAAATGGGCATTGAGACGCCCTTCTGAAAAGCCAGCCTCCATAAAGGGAGTTTGTATGGGCAGAATATCAGCCATGTTTTCGCTTAGGGGTGATCGCAGCCTACCTTGTATCTCTCCTCTTCAACAGAACTGAAAAATAAATAGAAAATGTCATTTAAAGTCTGTACAAATCACCATGAAGCACACACAGTCTGTGATCAGCCTTCTGTTTGGCTCCTCGCAGCTGATTGGTTTTCTCTTTTGTAACTAAGTATTACAACCCAGGGACTTTCCCTGAGTCTGTGTCAATTGTGGCTATTTACTACCTACTCAATTTACTATGCTTGCAACAGTAGTTTTGTTTTGATAATAAAAGAGTTTGCTTGGAGTTGGGAAAACAGAGAGATTCCAAAGACAACACTGTACTCTTCCCTTATAAAAGGCACTTAATCCTAAGGACACAACAGTCAAGCAATACCGGTTAATTAGAATAAAAAGAAAACTCTTTTATTACCAAGACAAAACTCCTATTACAAGCATAGTAAGTTGGCTAGGCGGTCAATAGGCACAAATGACATAGACTCAGGGAAAGTCCTGGGGCTGTAATCCTTAGTTACAAAAGGGAGAAACAATTATCCTGCTTAGACTATTTCCAAACCCCCAAACAAGGAAAACAATAAACCCTGATGAACTATTTAAACTTTTCCCTGTTTACACATTTCAAAAAGTCCATTCCATTCCTTTTGAGAGAGAAAGAGAGAGAGAGAGAGAGAGAGAGAGAGAGAGAGAGAGAGAGAGAGGTGTTCCCCATCTCCCTCAATACCTGGGAGAAACTGCTCTGATCTCAAAGAAAGAAGAGAGAAAGAAACACCCTCTTTTCCAGTTTGAAATTACTACCTGCATTTTTATTGTCTGACTGCCCGCCCCTCCTGGCTGACACCTTTGCTAGGTTCTTGAGTTAACCCCTTGGTCACCAGGTATTAGTCAGGACTCCTTGGCTGCATCTAGACTGGCACGATTTTCCACAAATGCTTTTAACGGAAAAGTTTTTCTGTTAAAAGCATTTGCGCAAAAGAGCGTCTAGATTGACACGGATGCTTTTGCGCAAAAGCACTTTTTGTGGAAAAGCATCTGTGCCAATCTAGACACGGTTTTGCGCAAGAAAGCCCCGATCGCCATTTTCACCATCGGGGCTTTTTTGTGCAAAACAGTTTTTAGCTGTCTACACTGGCCTTCTTGCACAAATACATTTGCGCAAGAGGGCTTTTTCCCGAACAGGGCAGCATAGTATTTCTGTAAGAACACTGACAATCTTACATTAGATCGTCAGTGTTCTTGCACAAATTCAAGTGGCCAGTGTAGACAGCTGGCAAGTTCTTCCGCAAAAGCAACTGCTTTTGCGGAAAAACTTGCCAGTCTAGACGCAGCCCTTCTGTTCATGACAACCCCCCACAAAGGAAAAACTCCCTATGCTGAACCTAATTGGACTTGCTGGGTAATCCCAGTGGATACATGGGAGCAAACCAACAGCATAATTCCAGTGCAAGAGCCGTAAAGCCATCATGCCTAGCACCTGAGGGGGCAGACTCAGAGAAAGAGGACAAAGGTGCACTAGCTCTGTCACCATGGCAACAGCTCCATCTCCACCTTTCACCATTAAATTACATTAATTATTGGCAGACACATTATCCACCACATCTACTCTGAGCTTGCTAATTGGTTAGCTGAGATGCTACATTGTCCTGCCCATGCGGGATTTTAAATTACTGAAGGGTTCAAGGCCTTACACCAATTTTTTTACTGTTTTTCACTATTTATCTGGGCTGCAGTGGGCAGTGATGAGTGTAACTCTTACCTTTCCTGGCCAAAAGGGAACATACCACCACTAGGACCAGGGTAGAAGGAATGGCGATTCCTAGTATTAAGTTAGAGGAGGATCCTAGGAAAGAAATGGTTCAATGTCAATATGAAAAAGACACTAAGGAGAAAAATCCGAAATTACTGGATAGCTAAAGGGAGAAATGGCATATGATAGTGTATGAATTTCTGTCAATAATATTGGCTCTCTTTCTATGGGTGTTTCTTAGTTCTTTTCTATATGGTTTGTATGTGGCTCTCATCACTGTAGTATCTAAGTGCCTCCCAGTAGTGAATTAAGTGACATGACTTCACATCTGTTATGTGTTGTTTGTTCTTCAGTCCTCACAGTTTGTTCTTCAATCCTTCAATCCTCACTGTGTGCACAGTGAGGAGAATTGTTTTGTAAGGCTTTTAAAAATATACACTTTGCTCTGAATTGATGTGAGAGAAAGAAAGTGGAAGAAATGCACCGACTGCTTGGAGCGGACGGTGTAGAGGTTTGTGATGGTCGTTAGTTTCTGAAGAAGTTTATTTCACAGTCTAGGGACACCTGCCAGGCAAGGACTATCTCCTGCAGAGATGAGTTTTACTCTTACTGTGGTGAGTCCCACAGGAGCCGAGCTGAGGACTGAGGAGGGATGGGAATGTAGGGAACTGGATGCACTGCCAAACTGGCAAAGGCAAGGTGTTCCATAAATCACGGGTAGCATGCAGGAAGGCATGGAAATGGAAGCAGCATATGGAGACATACCAGGCAACAAGTGCAATGGGGCATTTGACATAGAACTAGAGCTGGTGAGAAGTTTTCCATTCAGATGTTCATAAAAATACGATCTCCAGCAAACTGAGATTTTTTCATGTGAAAACGTAGATTTTGTTGATTCTTTAAGATTTGGGAAAATCAGTGCGGGGTTATTCTGCCCAAGTTATTGTGGTGCCTCATGGGATACTGGTTGTGTCATGCCTCCATTTTCTTTAGTGGTCCTGGGCCCCTGGACACACTACATCTCCCATGATGCTCTGAGCTCTGGGAACTCCCATGATGCTGTGTTACAACCAAAGCAGACACATAGACCAGTGCAGAAAAACTGAAATGAAATGTTTTGATTCAGGAATATCAACATGTTTTATTTTGAGAGAAAGTGTCAAAATGTTCAATTTTTCACATTTCTAAATTAAAAAAAAAATCATTTTTTTTGCTATTTCAGCATTTTTCAAAAACAAATGTAGACTCACCAGAGTGTCAGAATGTGTCCCACAGAACAGAATTTCTGTTTTGCTATCATTTTTGTGTTTAACTTATGCATCAACCCTGAGCTTAGCTGGATGCGTTAGCTGGTGGGAGAACTTCATGTGTCTTATGGGTGGGAAGCTGTACAGATTTTGTGGGATATGGCTGGCCCACATTTTAGGAGGAAGCATCAACTCTACTCATCTCCTTCCAGCCAAAATTCAAATGGGAGGCTGGCTGCCACAATGTGATTGGCTGCTTTTGGGCACTGGCAGCCAGCCACAAAGGAAAGCTCAGAATAATTGCTACAGGCCTATTCATTCTTCATGCTTTCACTCAGGACATTGTGGGTGCGTCTACACTGCACCATAACTTGAAATAAGATACGCAATTTCAGCTACGCAAATTGTGTATCTTATTGTGATGCTATTTCAAAATAGCTGATTTCATCATTTGGTACTATTTACACTGTGCCAAATTTTGAAATAAAGTGTGATTCTGAAACATCCCTTTTTCCTCATAGAATGAGGTTTACAGAGACATTGGAATAGCGAGCTTGAAATAATGGGTTTGCTGTGAAGACGTGGGATAGCTATTTCCCGAAATAGCATTTCAGTGTAACCAAGCAATGCTAGAGCAATATAATTCAATAGACACAATGAAAGAAATTCATACCTGGGTCAGCATAGGGTGTATGCATTTTAGCTCTCAAAGCCTTGTACCAGACTGCATCAAAGAGGTGAATTTCACATCTTCTCCCTACTTTCAACACTTTCTCCAGTTCTCCAACAAGCTGGTGGATTGAAGTTGTTGACTCTGGGTTCAGGATCCGTTTGACCCCATCCCAGGCTAGCATTACCCATAACTTAAAAAAACAGCTTTATATGTGGTACGCAAGCCACCTACGAGCATAATTAAATTCATTTACCGTTGGGAAGTGGCTGAACTTCAGTTACATTTCTGTTGGACGTGGGTGTTGCATCTGTGGAGTGGATGCAGTTCAGGTCACACATAAATTACTGCATTCATCTGGAAGCTTTACATACATCTTCTTTAAGAGTGCATCTACACTGTATCATTGTTTTGAGCTAATGAGAGCATCTACACAGCCATTTTGTTATTTCAAAATAATTTTGAAATAACAGACCGTTTATTCTTAAATCTGTAAACCTCATTATACGAGGAATAATATCTATTCCGAAATAGCTATTTTGAAATAAGGGGTGTGTAAACTCCCCACGGCTGCTATTTCGAAATAGCCCCTCCCCAGGGCAATTCTAAGTTATTCCTCCCCAGTGCCTCCAGGGGCTCTAAATCGAGATAGCGCGTCTACATTAGGGAAGCCTGCTTTGAATTAATTTTGAAGCTTCCCTGCACTATAGATGTGCTATTTCAAAATAAGCTACTTCAGAATCACTATTCTGGAATAGCTTATTACGAAATAGCCGTGCAGTGTAGACGTACTCTAAAACTACAGAAAGACTTAAAATTAAATGGTCATCGCTTGCCACTGATATCATGAAAGGAGTAAAAACATCCAGTTCAGTAAGTGCAGTCTGATAATTTAAGTGGTTTTCACTGCAGCTGTTGGAAAGACAATTTTTTTCATGGGAAATTTTGACAGTTCAAAAATCACCTCCCTTCTAAATTTCAATAAAGAAACAAAATATCAAACGTGTCCACAAAACAGAACTTTCTGAGAAGTCTCAAACTGGGAATGTCAATGTGAAAACAGTTCAGTGTAGTGTTCAGAACAAAATGGACCAATTTGACATTTCCATTTCTATTTTATTGAGGACGAGAGAAAAAACAGATAATTCAAAACCAACAATTTCTTGTGGAAAATTTCATTTTTCACAAAACCAAAGTGTAGCATTTCTAGTGGCTCTCTTTTCTGCCAGGCTTTGAATTACCATTCTTAAATGGCACAATTGTCTTTTAGCAGTGGTTATTTGGGGACCTAGTCTCCTGAAAGTATAGGCTTCTCATCCATTACAACAGGAGTGGGGAACCTTTTTTGGGTTGGTGGTCGCTGACACATAAGAACATAAGAATATAAGAACGGCCATACTGGGTCAGGCCAAAGGTCCATCTAGTCCAGTATCCTGTTGTCCAACAGTGGCCAATGTCAGATGCCCCAGAGGGAGTGAACTGAATAAGGATTCTTCAAGCAATCGCTCTCCCATCACCTGTTCCCAGCTTCTGACAGAGGCTAGAGACACCACTCCTACCCACCCTGGCAAATAGCCATCGATGGACCCAACCTCCATGAATTTATCTCTTTCCTGGACCCTGTTAAAGTCCTGGTCTTCACAGCCTCTTCTGGCAAGGAGTTCCATAGGCAGACCCTGTGCTGTGTGAAGAATAACTTCCTTTTGTTTGTTGTAAACCTATCTATCTATCTATCTATCTATCTATCTATCTATCTATCTATCTATCTATCTATCTATCTATCTATCTATCTATCTATCTATCTATCTATCTATCTAAAGTCCTTTGGGATCCTAATGGAGCATAGGGCCTCCACAATCATTTTCCATCTCTTGCGATCCTTAGTGATAGTCTTGATTTGATCCCATGTTAAGCCAGCTGCTTTTACTTCATCCCGTTTTAAACCTGCTGCCTATTAATTTCATTTGGTGACATCTAGTTCTTATGTTATGGGAACAATAACTTTTCCTTATTCACTTTTTCCACACCAGTCAGGATTTTATAGACCTCTATCATACCTCCCCTTAGTCTTCTCTTTTCTAACATGAAAAGTCCAAGTCTTTTTAATTTCTCTTCATACGGTACCTGTTCCAAATCCCTAATTGTTTTTCTTGCTTTTTTCTGAACCTTTTCCAATGCCAATATATGTTACAGGTGACCACATCTGTAAGCAGTATAAAAGATGTGGGCATACCATGAATTTATACAGAGGCAATAACATATTCTCTGTTATATTCTCTATCCCTTTTTTAATGATTCCCAACATTCTGTTTGCTTTTTTGGCTCCCACTGCACACTGAGTGGATGTTTTCAGAAAACTATCCACAATGACACAAAGATCTCTCTCTTCAGTAGTTGTAGCTACATTTAAATTAAGTTAACGGAGATTGCCTATCTCCTAGACCTGGAAGGGACTTTGAAAAGTCATCAAGTCCAGTCCCCTGCCTTCACAGCAGGATCAAGTAGCAGCTTTGACAAATTTTCACAGTCTACTTTGTTCTTAGCTATTTTGAGCACGTCACTGTTTACCCCTTTCTCCAGATCATTTATAAATAGGTTCATTGACTCATAGAATCATAGAACCATAGAGCTGGAAGAGACCTCAGAAGGTCATCAAGTCCAGTCCCTTGCCCAAGACAGGACCAATCCCAACTAAATCAACCCAGCCAGGGCTTTATCAAGCTGAGGCTTAAACACCTCTAGGGATGGAGACTCCACTACTTCCCTAGGGAACCCATTCCAGTGCTTCACTACCCTCCTAGTGAAATAGTTTTTCCTAATATCCAACCTGGACCTCTCCCACCACAACTTGAGACCATTGCTCCTTGTTCTGCATCCGTCACTACTATGAACAGCCTTTCTCCATCCTCTTTGGAACCTCCCTTCAGAAAGTTGAAGGCTGCTATCAAATCCCCCCTCACTCTTCTCTTCTGCAGACTAAATAGACCCAAATCCCTCAGCCTCTTCTCGTAGGTCATACTAAGCCCCTCCAGACTGAATAGAATTGGTCTCAGTACGGACCCACAGAAAAATCAGCTGGGTAGGAGCAGCGAGGGATGGGAACTGGATCCAGGCAAGTTGGGGACCACATCTGGCCTCTGGGCCTATTGTTCCCCACCCTATGTTACATCATGGAAAGTCCCAGGACTCTGGAGAGTAAGGCTGAGTCCTATTTGACTCCATTCAGGCCATTATTCAGTTTCTGTGGTTCACTAATTAAGTTAAATATTGTGGGGCAAATTCATGGTGGATTCAGTCACTTTGGTTAGGCAGAAGCGAAGTGGCCAGAGAGGAGAACTAAGATCCACCCAGGAATGGAGCATTGCCTGTTCCATTAGGTTTTCACCATCTCCTCAGGCATGATGTGGTGGTGTTGGGGTCTCACATTAGGCCTTGAGGAAGGCAGATTTGTGCCCCTGAATGAGTCCCCAGGGATCGAATCTGGCTCTCTGGACCTGTTGCAGTAGATATTCCTATTGACTCCATAGGGAGGGGTCTGTAGAGAGAACTAGGCATTTTAGACTGCGATAGTCAGGGCAGCATGCTCAGCTGTATGCAAGCACGCTCCAAAACACACATTCCTGAACCCCCTGGCAGGGGTCTCCCCAAAGAAACCAGTGCCCTGACTCATCTCACTCCATAAACAATGAAGAGGCCTGTGATACCTTACATCAGGGGTGGGGAACCTTTTTTGGGTCAAGGGCCACTGACCCATGGAAAAATCAGTTGGGGCTGCACACAAGTGAGAAGCAAAAAAAGAAAAACCAGCCCCGTACTGACGTGGCCCCTAACGGAGGAGAAAGACATTCCCCACAATCCCCTCACAAGCCAGAACCTAATGGGGTCCAGGCTAGTAGACTTTGTGTGCTCCAGTTCCACAGCAGGCATGAGCTTTCTAATACTCGGGATGGGGGAGCCCCCTTAGCCTTAGGGGCCAGATCCAGGCAAGCCAGGGGTCCGTATTCAGCCCCTAGGCCTGAGATTCCCCACCTCTACCTTAAAGAAATAATATAATATAATATAATATAATATAATATAATATAATATAATATAATATAATATAATATAATATAATATATTTTCTTACTATGTACTTGAGGAAGGTGTGTCTGTCTGTCTATTCTTCCGTCCATCAGTGAGTCTATGTGTTCAAGAACCTCTCCTAAACCGTAACAGCTAGGACCACCACATTCGGTATGCTGCTTTCTCTTCTTAAAGCTAGGTCAGGGTTTGATTTTCTCAGGACAAGGGGATAAGCCTGGAATTCACTTGTTTCTCATAAAATGGAAAGGGAAAGGTCTAGCAGGAGGGAGTTATGCTGCGGAATGAGCCAGGGGACAAGGGTGGAGAAAGGGACAGCTATCCAATATATATTTCTCTGTCTGTGTGTCTGTTTGTCTGTGTGTCGGTCTGTCCCACACCCGGGGAACATGCACTGTTTTCCGGGTTGTGTGCTCACTGTAGCAGCAGCGACTATGGGTAGGCACTTCTTACCTCTCCCTCTCTTCCCCACCCAAGCTGCTGCAGTGTGAGGGGCTGGGGTTATTCTCTTCCCCTGGGGCAGCCTGCATACTGAACCCCCCACTTCCCAGATCCACCCCAGAATAATAATTTAAATGAAGAAAAATGCAATGCTCAGTCAAACTTCCAGTAATATATAATGTAATATATAATATATTCTTGCCTCTAATTTCTACTCCAACCTTTTTTACCCATGGAAGTTTATGCCCAATTACATCTGTTAGACTTTCTATCCCTGTGAGACTTGTCTCCACAAACAACAACATTCTCAACCCACTTTACAGGAGATTTGTTTGGGCCCCTTTGTTCTCACTTCTTGTCCATTTTATCAAATCGGCACCAGTAGGTAAAAAGAGGAATTTTATTTATTCCTTCACATAACACATGAATTAGCGGGCACCCAATGAAATCAGTAGGTGGAAGGTTTAAAGCAAACGTAAGGAATACTTCTCCACAGTCAACCTGTGGAACTCCTTGCCAGGGGATGTTGTGATGTTCAAAGTAGTAATAGGATTCAAAAAAGAAGTTCATGAAAGTCAAGCCCATCAATGGCTGTTAGCCAAGATGGTTAGGGATGCAACCTCATGCTCTGGGTGTCCTTAAACCTCCACCCATCAGAAGCTGGGACTGGATTACAGGGGATGGATTATTCCCTCTGAAGTTCCTAGCATTGGCGACTGTCGGAAGACAGTGTACAGGGTTAGAAGAACCATTGGTCATTTTGATGTAGCCCATTTGGATGTCTCTAATATTGGAGAATATTTGTATAATTAAGGCAAGTTTAGTGTCTTACCTGTCACATCCAGGTTCTGGGAGTCACTTAGAAGTGAATTCTTTTCCTGATTCTGATCATCCTTGTGCTGATACAGACATGTAAATCTCCCTGTGTTGTTCACACTCACTCGATAGCTGTAGACAAATTTGGTTTCCTGCATTGGCCAGCTTCCAAGATCCTTCCCATCTTTGCAGAAAATAACACGTGAAAAAGGAGAGAGGGCAGGTACTTTGCACTTCAGGACCAAGCTGACTCCTTCCTCAGAGGATGTCTTGTCTAGAAGTAGCTGAGGAGCAGAGAGGTTACCTGAGTAATAAAAACATTCGGCTAAAGACAATGGGTCTATTTCCTTAATGATGGAACCTGCCAGTGCTCTAAGGACATTAGCAGAGATTTTGGCCCAATATATAAGGTCACCTGCCTGGTTTTGGGGCCTTTACAAAATCCCAATGGAAATGTTGCCCCAAAGAGCCCATAGAAGGAAAGGAAGTGTGTGTGTGGGGGGGGGGGGGTCAGTCTGTTGCCTCTGTCTCTGTCTCTACACAACCAGTTATTTCAAAATAATGTTGAAATACTGTCAAGCTAGAGGAGTGTTTACTCCAACTCTTGTAACCTTCAGGCTGTGTCTAGACTGACAAGTTTTTTCTGCAAAATCAGCTGATTTGCAGAAAAACTTGCCAGCTGTCTACACTGGCCACTTGAATTTCCACAAGAACACTGACGATCTCATGTAAGAAATCAGTGCTTCTTGCGGAAATACTATGCTGCTCCCGTTCGGTAAAAGTCCTTTTGCGCAAAAGGGCCAGTGTAGACAGCTCAGATTTGTTTTGCGCAAAAAAGCCTCGATTGCGAAAATGGCGATTGGGGCTTTTTTGTGCAAAAGCGCGTCTAGATTGGCACAGACGCTTTTCCGCAAAAAGTGCTTTTGAGGAAAAGCGTCTGTGCCTATCTAGACGCTCTTTTCTGCAAATGCTCTTAACGGAAAACTTTTCCATGAAAATCATTTGCGGAAAATCATGCCAGTCTAGACGTAGCCTCGTTGTATAAGGAGTCGGATGAGGAGAGCTCTATTTTGAAATAAGTGCTGTGTAGATGCTCCCAATTTTGAAATAAGCTGAGCAATTGATGTAGCTCAGTTTGTGTAGCTTTTTTGAGTTAAAAGCCCAGCTGTGTAGATGCACCCTCAGAGTTACTTATCCAACTGTAACAAATAGTTCCAATTTATCAGCGGCCACTAAAACTGGGTGCCTTGATTTTAATTGTGCTCTAGTCACACCAATTCATAAAGTCAGAGACAGCCCAGAATTATAAATTCCTGGTTAGACAGACTATGGACAGTGTTCCATACTCCTTCTTACAAGCCAGGTTCTTTCTCCCTAATTTTCCAAATGACACTGATCTATCCTTGCATCATGGGAAGTTTGGGGAGGAAATTTTTATATAGGCACCATCTAAGACAAGCAAAATAACATATCCGGGCCCCTGTGACAGCAGAAGCTTGCAATAGGTTGGGTTTGCTGACCCGCTGCATTATCCACTATTTCCAAATGGGGTTGAAAGACTCTTATGAAAAAGTCTGCTATATCCCAGTTCCCTATATGGGTTGCCAGAGCCATCCAAGGGGTTCAGAGCAGGTGTGGAAAACAGGCTGGACTTGGATCCGGAAAAGAAGCCTGAGGCCTTGGTTTAGGGAAAAAATTCCAGTGATTCATCTTTTTCATTATTCTTATTTTTATTCCTGCATAGCCCAGGGTTTACCTTTTAGTTTTACTGCATCCTTTTTTGGTTGTTTATACTCAAGAGCATATGTTCATTAAGAGCAATTCACAAGCTAATACTGCTGATCAGCTTTCAATCACTGTGCTGTTTGGTCAATTACGCCATTGCTATTAAATTAATTATCTGCCAAAGTATTTTGCACAGTGTTTTTCTAGATGTTCCTGTGGAATTTGGTAAATAAATTAATTTCCCTCAATATAGAGACCTTCATCTAATAAACAATTAATATTTTTAACCCAGTCTACATAACCCCACCCAGCTCCTCACAGTTTCTGTCCCCGGAATTCATTGCTAGTCTTTCAGAAATTGCAGGCTTTTTCTGCAGTGTTATTTTATTTCTGTTCTAGGAATGTGGAGCAAATACTCACCCGGAGAGCTGCAGATTTCTTGATTTGTGAAATGAACCCCTTTAAAATAAACACACAATTTTAGTTTTGGGCACAGGCTCAAGCTTTGTTCTATGCTGCTATTGGGTAAATCCAGACTCACCTGTTGCTGGAATGGGTCAGGGCACATTCTGACCTCCGTTACCCAGAGATAAATAATACCTTTAGCTGCATATTATTTTCTCTTATGAGATATAAAGGAAATTAAATACAATGGTGGTTTATAGCCTATGATCCAGGGTCCCTTGTGGGTTTGCAGATTAAATCTAAGGCTTTGTCTATGTTGCCAATTAAACAACAAAACATTTGTCATTCACGGAGGCTTAACACCCCGTTCATTTGAAAGACAAACTTTTCAGTGGCAAATGGGTCATTTTCCGCAGGAGTGCTCTCCTGTTGACAATACAAATCCTTCTCATAGGTGGTAGAATGATTTTGTCAGGAAAAGGGCTCACAAACAGCAGCGTTTACATTACTCGACTTTTATCGACACAACTGTACTGACACAGCTGTGACAGTAAAAGCTGTGTAATATTATGGACAAATCCTAATATTTCCAAAGGGATCTGCAGCTGCATTTGAATTATTTTAGGGGTCCACAAATGAAAAAAAAAATCGCTGTAATGCAGACATGATAGAGTGGTTGAGCAAAATGACACCTGGATGTTTCAAATACAAAAAAAGAAAGGAAATGCATTCTGCCCCTTTAACATTTTCATCATATGACACATGATGTTGAGTAATATCACATACTAGCAGGTAAATGCAGAGCTATAATAACATTATATAAAGGGGCACCAATTCTCTTCAAGCCTAGATTAAACTAAGATCTCAGTCCCAATTTAACTGACTTTACACTAGTGCAAAAATTTAACTCCCAGGGGGTACGTCTACACTACAGCGCTAGTTCGAACTAACTTAGTTCGAATTAGTTAATTCGAACTAAGCTAATTCGAACTAACGCGTCTAGAACTAAAAACTAGTTCGAATTAGCGTTTTGCTAATTCGAACTAGCAAGTCCACATTGAGTGGACTCTGAACAGGGCTTAAGGATGGCCAGAAGCAGTGCCGGCAGGGCATCAGAGGAGGACGTAGAGCGTGGAGATGCTGTCTCAGGCTAGCCGAGGGCTGCGCTTAAAGGGTCCCGACCCCAACCCTGGACAGACAGTTCTCAGGGGTTCCCCGCTTACAAACCAGTCCTGGCTTGGAGTGCCCGAAGTACGCACACTGGGCACATCACAGCACTCGGCCATCAGACCGGCTGCACTTGCCGCAGGCTGCCATCTGGGGAGAGGGGGCAATCGGGGGGCTGCAGGAGAGCTTCCACCCCCAGAAGCCCACAGAGCCAGCCCAGTCCTCCCCATCGGGGGCTCGTGCCCCATTCCTCCCTCACCTCATTCCACTTACCCTTCCCTAGCCCCCCTTCTTATTGATGTACAAAATAAAGGACACGTGTGTTCAAAAATAGAAACTCTGTTTATTTAACAAAACTCGGGGAAACTGGGAAAAGGAGGTGGGAGAGGGGAACAGAGAGGCTGGGAGAGGGGAGGGGGAAAACTGGGAGGAGGGAGCTGAAAGGGGGAAGCAAGGGAAAGGAGGGGGTGGGGAAACTGAAGGATCAGGGGTGGGGGTCTCACCGGGCCGACCGCCTCCCAGTACGGCGAGGGAGGGGGCCTCGGCGTCCCCGGGGGGATGGGGTGGAGGGTGCGGAGGTTGAGGTGGGGGGTGTGGACATTGAGGAAGAGGTTGTGGGGGTTGAGGAGGGAGAGGTGGGAAGGGGAGCAGGAGTGGGAGGAGGGACAGCAGTTGGGGGGACAGCTGGTGCAGGATCAGCACGGGGCACCATGCTCTGCAGCAGGAGCTGCAGGTTGGTGCTCAGCCCTCAGAGCTCAGACAGCAGCTCGTGGCGGACCTGCAGGTCTTCCCGCATCCACGACCGTAGTGTGCGGTGCACGGCTTGCAGGGCCCCAAGGTGCTGGTCCCAGTATTCCTGCTCCGTGCTGGCGGTCCGGAGCAGGCTGCGGGTGCGGTAGCATGTCCCGGGCGGGGTGGTGCGCCCTGCACAAGCAGCTGGTGCAGCTGTAGAGAAAGAAGAGAAGGGGTCAGTTCTCCCTGGGGACGCAGAGGATGATGCCCAGCCCCCTCCCCAACTCCGCAACGTGAGGGTGACCATGTCCTGCACCGTCACAGCCGCTGTGCTTGTACAGAGGCCATGGTCAG
Organism: Pelodiscus sinensis; assembly: GCF_052426305.1. Lineage (NCBI taxonomy): Eukaryota > Metazoa > Chordata > Testudines > Trionychidae > Pelodiscus > Pelodiscus sinensis. The sequence continues at coordinate 23,385,202 of NC_143069.1, read as the reverse complement.
GATGTCTGGCTCTCCCCGGGACTGGGAGCTGCCCCAAGACCGCACCCATGTCCCTGTGCCATGTATAGTGTGGCCGGGGCGGCGGGGGGGAAGGGGAGATATCCCCTGCCTCCGTGTAGAGGGGACATGTGAAGGGAAATCATCCTGCTGGGTCCTGCCCCGGGGTCGGGAGCATGTCACGTCTCTTTGCACAAGCATGTGACTATTGGGCAATGGCCCCTGGGTGTCACGCAGCTGGAGCCACCTGCCCAAGGGTGGCATGGCACGTGCTCGCACGTGCACAGGTGTCTGCGTGATCCGTGGAAGACATGGCCCACGCGCGCGGTCTCTGGTCTCCCTCCCACCTCCCCCCCGAACTACTTAATTCAAACTACTTACCTGGTACGGTCTCCCTGGACGACGCTGCTGGCGGTGACCCTTCTGGTGTGCCCAGCTCAGGGCCCTCTGGTCCCGGCTCGATGTCCCCCGGGCTGGCACGGACCGCCCTGCCCCCCAAGACTTGGTGGAGGGCAGTGAAGTAGGGGCAGGTGGCAGCCCCTGCAGTGGCGCCGCCTCTTGTGGCCCTGGCGTACGCCTGGCGCAGCTTTTTAATTTTAATGCGCACCTGCTCCTGGGTGCGCCTGTGTCCCCTGGTGGCCATGGCGGCTGCTATGCGCCCATAGACGGCCGCATTCCTCCTCCTAGTGCGGAGATCATGGACGTTGGGGGCCTGCCCCCAAACCTCAATGAGGTCCATGACCTCCGCACTAGTCCAGGAGGCCGCGCGCCGTCTACAGCCCCTGGCTGGCCCCTGGGTGCTGGGGGACTGGGCAGGGGACGTGTCACTCGCACTGGCCGCCTGGCTCATGGTGGGGCCACTGGTTCGGGGCAGAGACTCCTGGCAGGGCTGGCTGACTCTAGTGCCGTCTGGCCAGAGTCTACCCCTTTAAGGGCCCGGGGCTGGGGGAGAGGAGAAGAGTTTTCCTGGTTGTGCCCAGAGAGGCCACCAGGGGGAACCTGGGAAGGGCTAGCCTCCCACTAGTTCGAACTAAAGGGCTACACAGCCCTTAGTTCGAACTAGCTAGTTCGAACTAGGCGTTAGTCCTCGTAAAATGAGGTTTACCTAGTTCGAACTAAGCGCTCCGTTAGTTCGAATTAAGTTCGAACTAACAGAGCGCTAGTGTAGCGCCTAGGAAAGTTAGTTCGAACTAACGTCCGTTAGTTCGAACTAACTTTGTAGTGTAGACATACCCTGGGAGCTCCTTGCAATATTCTAGACAATGCATTCCCTATTAAACTCTAGAGGGGCGTCTGCACAGCAATGCTTTTTCGAAATCTACACAGCCGGCAGTTATTTCAAAATAATGTCGAAATACAGGCAGTCCCCGGGTTACGTACAAGATAGGGACTGTAGGTTTGTTCTTAAGTTGAATTTGTATGTAAGTCGGAACTGGTACATATTGTAGGGGAAACTCTAGCCAACATTTTTTTTAATTTTGGATAGCATAGGGAAAGGTTAACTCCCCTCTAATGTTTGTTTTGCTGTCTGTTCCCCTGTTCAGAAGATTTCACATCTATTTCTGTCCCTGTGACAAACTCAGGACTAAAGGAGTAACTCATCAAATACCAAACAGCTCTGCACCATGCTTTGAGCTAATAGCTTTATTTCCACACACCACCCAGGGTTCTAGGAGGAGGGTCCTTTTTTTGCTAACACAATGAGGCCAGCACTTTGTTTGTTTTGGTGGAGTCTTTGTTTGCCCAGGGAGCCCAGCATGTATAGGGGGAGGAGGGGCGGAGAGGCTGCTTTTGTCTGCTGTTCGGCAGCCTGTTGCTCAGGGGAGGGGGCAGCCTGTTGCTGGCAGGGGGGGAGGGGGGAGGCGTGCAGAATGCGAGGCCGCGGGGGCGGGGCAGCGGGCGTGGGGAGGCACTTTTCCTCTGCCTGGCAGCTCTGCGGGATCCCTGTCCCTGTGGCCAGCTGCTGCAGGCAGAGGCCAGTTGGAGCCGGCCGAAGAGGAGGAGGAGGTGGATTCTAGGACCCAGGTGAGCGAGCCCCGGGGACGCTGCTGCGCTCTGGGAGCCCGGCATGTATAGAGGGGAGGAGGGGCAGAGAGGCTGCTTTTGTCTCTTCGGCAGCCTGTTGCTCAGGGGTGGGGGCAGCCTGTTGCTGGCAGGGGGGCAGCGGGCGTGGGGAGGCACTTTTCCTCTGCCCGGCAGCTCTGTGGGACCCCAGTCGGAGCCGGCCCGAGGAGAAGGAGGATCCTAGGACCCAGGTGAGCGAGCCCGGGAATGCTGCTGCGCATGTGCGGGAGTTGCCTCACCCCGTTCGTATCTAGGGATCCGACGTAAGTCGGATCCATGTAAGTCGGGGACTGCCTGTACTGTAAGCTGGAGGACTTCTTACTCTGACTCCTGCAACCCTCATTGTAATAGGAATAAGGAAAGCCAGAGGAAGGGTGCTCTATTTCAGAATAAGTGCTGTGTAGATGCTCCCCATTTCGAAATAAGCTGTTTTGAAATAAGCTACGCAATTGACCTAGCTCACTTCTTCCATGTTGTCTGCTTTGAAAAAAATTGAGCCATTCTGAAATTGTTTCATATCAGACAAAGGCCAAGTTACCTGGAAAATTGCTGCTTCTAAAATTCCATTATATATTAATTGTCCATGTGAAAATTAGTCAGTCATATTTTGTTTTATTGCTTGGAAAGACATGCCTGTTTTTCTGCTGTCACATAGATGATTAAAGAGATTTAAGGCAAACAATTGAAAATAAAAAAAATTCCTTCTAGATTGTGACTAAGAAGAGATTTGAATTTGAAAAGGAGATTGTTTTAAGGAAATTCTGAGTATGTGAACGGAGGAAGATTTTTAAAATGTGAGGCTGTTTTTAAATGAAGTCAGAACATATTCTCAACTACTGGAACTTTCACTACCATGAAAAATTCCCATTCTGCTCTCTCTTTAAACTCAGCAACTAAAGTCATGATGCTTGCCAACTAAACTACTGAAAGCATGTAAAAGGAAAAGAATGGTGCTTAAAATAATAAATACAGTGTAGGTACAACAATTATTTCCAATGATTTAAATAAATATTTGGCATGGTGTTTTTTCTTACTTGCCAAATAAAACTGATCAGATTATTTATTATAAGAATTGGACTCCTTGTTTCTTAGATGACAAATAAATATATGTGGAATCCAGCCACCTCTAATCACTGTGGGTATTCCTACACTGCAGAGCTTACTTCAGATAAGCTACCCAAACTTGTACAATGAGGATTACAGGAGTTGGAGTAAGAAGTCTTCCAACTTGACAGTATTTAGATACTATTATAAAAAAACAGCCTGCTGTGTAGATGCGGACTAAGTTATTTCAGAATAGCACTAGTTATTTTGAAATAGGGTAGACGTTCCCTATGACTTCTTTTGAATTCCATTTTGGATTATTCAAGAAGATTTCACGCTCTTTATTCATGTGTGCATATTGTAGGTGTCCCAATGGAAAATTAAATGATTATATCTTCAATGTATAGGTTATTAATCTTCCAAAATAAGTTCCATTCTATAGTGGTGGATCTTAAACAGAGATATCTTGATTAAACAAGTGATATTTCCTTACTGTCTGATTCTGCCCCAAATTTGCACAGTTCAAATCAAAGGTAAGTCAAGTGGAGTTACACTGAATTTGCAATGGTAGAATCTTAATCTTTATATGTGTGTCTCAGTATGTGTATAAAATTAAGGCTGAGATTTTAAGTGTGCCCTAAAGGATCTGGACTCCCAATTCCTGTTAAGGTGAATGAGAATTGTGTGTTGAAATCCCCTAGGTGACTTGGCAAACCTTACCCTTAAATTCAATTTTAGACCAGTTATTAAAATGTTGCCTTTTAATTAAGGGGACCAGGCTCAAATATTTTGTTCTCAGTCTCAACTAAAAATAAAAGGTGGAATATCCACACTACTCACAGCAAAGCCAGAGAAGCAGCAGTGGGATCATCAGGAGATTTGGTGAGGAGAGGCAACAAGGAGACCAGAATCTGTTCCGGGTTTCCTCTTGCCCACTGGGATTCACAGAAGATCAGACACAACCCCTCCCAACTGAGTTGCTTCTGGTAGCAGGTACAGGAAGCTGCTGCATTCACCTCTGCATCTCCTTTTGCTTCTCAGGGCTGTGACAATAGGCAGGTCGGTTTGTTATCTCCTGTGGACTGTGTTGCCGCTGTCTGTATGAAACGAAGGTTCACTACATTCTCCCTGCACCATCCCTCAGCCCCAGCTTCCTGTTTGAAACTGAAAAACCAAGGAGTTTCCTTTGATCTGAACCACAGACAATGACAATGGACTGTGGAGGCGTCAGTCCCATGTTCTGAATGGCCAAATAAACAGGAGAAGAGACATTTCAGCCAATTTTCACATTTAACAGCCCTTCCTTTCCGTGGGTGTGTAGGGGGTGTTTTAAAGTCACTTCTGCTATAAATTAAGAAAGCCTTTGGCTGTGCTTGAAGAAAACAACCAAAATTCTTTCTCTGATACCAGTGTACCTAAAAGCAGCTCTACTGAAAAGTTTCCGAAAAACTTTTGTGCAAAAGAGCCAGTGTAGACAGCAGAGATTTGTTTTCTGCAATAAAGCCCCGATTGGGGCTTTTTTGTGGAAAAGCGCGTCTAGATTGGCCGTGGGCGCTTTTCCGCAAAAAGTGCTTTTGCGCAAAAGCGTCCTGCCAATCTAGACGTGCTTTTCCAAAAATGCTTTTAACAGAAATCTTTTCCGTTAAAAGCATTTCCGGAAAATCATGCCAGTGTAGACGTAGTCTGAGTGTGTTGGTGTGTAAATACAGTTTGCTCCTGCTTTGCTTAGATTTGTTAGATAGTTTGCAGATTTGAGTGTTACTTTGTTTATTGTAATTAACTTAATTTGTGACTCTACCCCAGCTATTGTTTTATTAAATGCAGGGAGAGCTAAAATATGGTTACCAATGTTTGTAATTTTGTGGGAATACAGAAAAGCAGGATCTTGCTAAATTTGTTCCAAAGGGAAGGGCTCATAATTATCAAAAAGAACCTTGCTAAGCAGGGACCTGACTTTCAGAGCTCTATGGCTATGGCCACACTACAGAGTTTTTCTGGGATACCCTGAAAAAATGCTGCCACATCCAGGGAAAGCATCCGCTTTTTTTGGACCAATTTCCAAAAAAGCGGGCACATGCACTGGGAAGCCCTGTATTCCTCATAAAATGAGGAATAAGGGCTCTTCTGAAAGAGGAGGTTTTTCCCGCATTTCGCCCAATGTAAATAGGTCAAATGTTGGAAAAGTCTCTTCCGAAAAAAGAATCAGAAAAAGGTACACAAATTGCGATTCGCAATTTGCGTACCTTTTTCCAAAAAGCCCCCCCCTGCAGTGTAGACATAGCGTATGAGAAAAAAGGGGTGAGGGAAGGTTATTCTAATCTAAATCATATTTATGTTTTCTCCAGCCTGCATGGGTTAGATGTGTTCTCCCCCACTGTTCAAAGAGAAGAGCTAAATAGGCATCTTTAGGAATCTTTTTAGGTTAAATGTGTTTCTTCTGTCCTGCTTGCTAAGAGTTGAAATCACTTGAGACTGATGGGAAGAAAAGTCCCAGCCAAGAGGTAGATGGCAGCAGATGATGTCTGATACCCATCAAGGCATAGTGGACCAGTCAGAACGAGTAAGATGCCTCTTTACATCCCTCCGAGCTCAGAGTGGGAGGTGAAGTCTGCAGATGGGTCTGCCCTGACCGAGGGCAGCAACGGAGAGAGGGGTTCAGAGAAGGGTTGAGCATATGAAGGGGACATTCTTGGTGAAGTAATGAAATAGAGGATTGATTCATAGTAACTACATATTCTGATCCAAGAAATATTGTCCAAGAAGTAAAAGTAGGCATTCAGAGAAGAGAACACATAGTTAGAATCAATAAGCTAATGTTCCCTGCATTCAGTAAAAGGGGTTCTCTTTGTTAAATCCCATTTAAATATTGGCTATAACAGGGATCCATTTGGCATATTTAGTTTATTGGACTACTGCTCATAAAATGTATATATCGACTCCCATTCATGATTCTGTAATTTGTGTTTTTGGTAACAATTTCATTTGGATTTAAAAAATCATTTTTTTTTCATTTCCTCCAGTCTGAATTTACTTTCATTTCCTCAAGTCTTTTTTTAAAACTTGTCATTGTTGAAAAATGTTGGTATTTTGACCCATTGGCTTGATTGGGGATGGAAGAAAATGTCAAAATAATGCCATTTTCCATAGGATGGAAATTCATTTTTCTAACCAGTTGCTGGGTAAAAAGAGTCACTTTGGTGCTTTGACAGTTTTGTCCAATATGTAATACTGGTGACGAGATGAAAACTATGTACCCCAAATATCAACTACCCAGATGAGAATGTATATAGCTAATGAACCCTTTTAGGGTAGCAGCAGAAATGTATTTCTTCACTTCTAGGCTTCTGTCTGAGAAAGCAGGACTAGCTCATCAGCTTCAGAAAAGTTGTCTGGAGCCTGTGATAATCAGAGTTTTGATGCCTCATGAACACAATGGGAGGGGGAAATCCTGAACCTCAAAAATACATACCCAGTTTTATTGGGTATACAATAGAGCAGTGTTTCTCAAAGTGGTCCACGGACCCACTCTGCCTTTGAAGCTTAGCAATAGCCCTTCAAAGGTGAAAGTGCCGTGTGGAGCCCAGGATCAGCTGGGGACTCCTCCACTGACCCCAGGCTCCATACAGTGCTGACACTTTGGAACTCCACAGGGAGCCTGGAGTCAGGCTCCTTGCAAAATTTCAAAGTGGCACGGCTGTGTGGAGCCCAGGACTCCCCAGCTGATCCCTTCGGTGGTTCAAAGCGGGAGCGCTGCACGGAGCCCGGGGTCGGCAGGGTAGTCTCCCCCGCTGACTGCAGGTTCCATGTGGCACTTTCACCTTTCAAGTGTAGCATCAGCCCTAGGACTGTTGCTACACTTCAAAGGCAGAGGTGCCCTACAAAGTAATTGAATAGGCAATGCAAAACGCATTCACTATTCGATTAGTCAATTAGTCAATATTTAACATCCTTAATACTCACTTCATATGAAAATACAGATGTTAAAGGTGGGAGAAATTGGCTTTCTAATGCGCCAATCAGATAATGTTGTTGTTCAAGAGTAAGGTACCAGTGTCAGATCTGTAGATGAATTCCAAGTTCTGCAGAGTGTCTCTGTAATTGGTTAGTGAAATTCCTTTGTCAACGAATGGCTACTTTTAAATCTGTGATTGAGTGACCAGGCAGGTTAAAAGGTTCCCCTGCAGGTGTCAGCCTGCATTTTCACAAGCATTACGAGGGTTTGTCCACTGAGTCAGGCTCAGTCAATTTAGCTACCGGGACTGGAAGCCAGGCCTTTTCTGAGGTCACCACCTGGCCACAGAGTTCATCAGGTCTTAGCTAAATGAGCAGAGCTCAGTCTGTGCAGACCAGGCAGAAAGGAACATGCTTGATTGCTTCAGCAGAGCCAGCAGGTTGGCTCCTTTCGCTCATGCAACTAGCAGTAAACTGGTCAGAGCCCAATCTGGGCCTGGCTATGGTGTGACTCCTTTAGCAAGCATGAGTAGCTGCACCCAGAAAGGCCTGTCTTCTTGGGTGCCCATCACTGTGGAATGGCCAGCGCTGGCCTGCTGCAGCCTGTAAAGGCCCCATACAGATGTAGTGCCTATAAATAGATCTGAGCTGTACAGTGGTTTTGTAGAACTGATGTAGAACCCTGTCTTTGACCTCACATTAACCCCGCTCAGCGACCCAGCCACAGGATATGGTGAGAGGAACACTAAAATAGACCGTGAAGAGACTTTGTCCAGCCATCTCCTGCCTCCAGCCACCCTCCCCCTCGTAGCATGTGTAGCTATAGGGCAGTATGTTCACGTACTGTACGGACTTGATGGTACATTCTGTGTTTCTTCCATTTGCTAGAGAAATCTGGTCTCTTTTTTCTTTAAAGTTGCTCCTTAACACACAAACTTTTCCAGGAGGCCTATGGAATGTCCACCCCATCTCAGGAGTTTTTAAACAAGAGTCAGTGGGAAATGTACATTTGAATTTACAATATCATGGATCAAGCTGAACTTCACAGTTGCATCACTCTGATCCTGTGAAAACCTTCATTGGGAAACAAAAGACAGGACTATGCAGCGCTTTAAAGACTAACAAGATGGTTTATTAGGTGATTAAATGGGCAAAAATGGTTTACTGGGCAGCTTGAACCCACCCTCCACCTTACCGTGGGTAGGCCCTTTATCCCTCCTGCCCCAGTGCCTCCCGACCCAACCCCGGTGGACCCGGGACTGTATGGGCTACATGGCCAATGTGAGCACGACACACACAGAGAGAACACATACGCAGACAACAACTGACAGCAGTTTTATATTCTGGAATGCAACATTAAAACATTAGACAGAAAGCCACTTTAGGAGGGAAAATAGAGAGGTTCCCTTTCAACCTGATGGCGACAACCCATTTACCTTTTTTTTTTTTTTTTTTTTTTTTGTTACCCAGAATTTTGTGAAAATTGACAAGTTTCTTTGAGGTGTTTCAATTTTGATGAAACTGCATTTTCCAGTGGAAAAGCATTGCGCTGGAAAAATTCCAGCCCTCTCTAGGAAATAGGTAATACACCAATAAATGGATCTCAGGAATATGTAGCATGGCTCATGAGTGTACTAGGACTAATAAAGCTGCCTTGTCATACATTGCAAGAGGCTTTTTGTGTGCAGCTCATATTACCATTTTTAAAAAGCCCTTCACCCCAGACAGTTGCTGCTTCCGTCCATGCGGGATTCTGCTGGAGAACACACAGCACGCTGGCTGCCCAAGTTTATCGTCCACATGATGCCCCCTCTGGGAAAGGTGAGAAGGTTGCTCTGTGGCTGTTTTGTCCTCTGGTCTCAGCTCCTCACTGGTTCCCCTGCACAGACATCACGCTCTGAAGAGCTACACAGCCCTTAGATTGCAACATTTTCTGCCACTTCACCTAGCAGCATGGCCTGATATATGTTGATTTTTGTCTGGCTTTTGGCATTGTCCCTCATGACATTCATATTGTAAGACTAGGGAAATGTGGTCTAGATGAAATTAGGATAAGGTGAGAGCACAACTGTTTATAGAATTTGCAGATGACACCAAACTGGGATGGGTTGCAAACACATTGTAGAATGGGATAACCATTCAAACAGATCTTGAGAAACTGGAGAATTGGGCTGTTTGAAATTTAATAGACAAATGAAAGTAGTACACTGTGCAACAACAAATCGAGTGGACAGCTACAAAACTGTGAATAGCTGGCGAGGTGGTGGACTGATGAAAAGGGGTATAGTAGGCAAGAAATTGTTTTAGAAAACCCGACCCATGGAGGAAGGTTAATAATATGGGGCATGTTTACTCTTGAGAAAAGAAAACTGAGAGGGGACCTGATCACAACCTTCAGATATGTTCAGGGCTGTTGTGAAAGGATGGGGATCAATTGTTCTCAGTCTCACTGAAGGTAGGACACGAACTATTGGAGTTAATCTGCAAGAAAAGTGATTTAGGCTAGATGTGAAGAAAAAATGCAAACTGTAAGAATAATTAAACTGTGGACCAGGCTTCCAAGGAAGGTTGTGAAATTCCAGTCACTGGAAGATTTAAAAAACAAGTTGGAAAAACAGCTGTCAGGGATGGTCCAGGTTTACTTGGTTCTGCCTCAGTCCAGGGGGCTGGACTTGATGACCTCTCGAGTTCACTTCCAGCCTGAGATTTCTATGAATGCAAAGTCCAGGGGGAGTGGATCACTCACAGAGCTCAGAGGTTACAGAGGAAGGCGTGACTCTCACAGGAAGTGTAGAGTAAGGGGTATTCTTTATGGTGGTGGCTTTTAAACTTTCATATGATCCAGCAGTGTCTTTGTCACTTTGTGGAGCCTTCAAAAAAAGAAAATAAAACAAAATCAAAAAGCCAATTTCCCTACCCAATGTTTGGCAACCAAAAGCTTATTTTAAATACAATACTTGAAAACCAAAGTGTTTTCAAAGAGAAATCTGAAAAAAATAACAAAGACTAGCTCATTTCATGTCTACATTGTTATTTCTGTTAGATGTTTGTTATAGTAAATATTAAATCTATCTATCTATCTATCTATCTATCTATCTTAGAGACTTTTCTTTCTGTCTGCACATCTGTTTGTTCAAGAATGCCTCCAAAATGCTAAGAGCTAAGTCCACCAAATTTGGTATTCAGCTTCCTCTTACCCTAATTTGATTGTGCCAGAAAATGGAATGTGCCTGGAATTCGATTGTTTTCATAACATGGAATGGGAGGGGGCTGAGTGGAGGGATGCGATACTCACAGTCTCCACTAGGGGCAGTGAGACAGCGATAATGCACAGCGACCACTGGGTCCAACTGCACCATCAAGGAAGTGGCGAGCTGGGGACAGGGCCACTTCCTTCCCATGCTGACCGATCTGCGTATAGACTGCCGCACTGTGCTAGATTAGCTGATTTTCGGCACAGCACGGAGGCCATTTATATTTTAATGAAGCGGGGATTATTTAAATCCCTGCTTCATTGACTATGTCACATAAATTAGTTTACATGGCTCCGTCGATGGAGCCATGTAGTCTAGACGTACCCTATGTGCTACCACAATAGAAATGTTACTGCACCGCAATACAGAGAGTCTGGGTGAAAGGCCCTGACTATTTCAATTAGTTGGGTTTCTCCTGTTAGTTTCCCCGGATTTTACTTACCCATCAGTGAGTGTAAGGCTCAGATCAGATCAATCAATGGACAGCTAGTCAGAGAACAGAGACTGGGGCTGACCTGTGTGAAGCGCTAGGAAGTTCCCCACCACTGGAAAGGTCCCCTTGGATATTTCACATCTACACAAGGCCTTCAGTGAGACATACTTTAGCTGCATTTCACATCTGGCAATGTTCCAGGGCTCCATTGTGTGTTTTATAGACAATGTGTAAGTCTTAAAATAGGGCATAAGAGATAATATGAAATGCCTGGAAATATTTCATCTTTGACCTCTGCAATGTTAGCCAGAAGAAGGCACCTTCCCACCCGCTAAGAAGGGACTTTGTAAAATCCATTGTTTCTGTTACCTCATGCCACTAGCTATAAGCCAAAAATTATGAAGGCCAGTGGGGAGCCAGACTTTCAGTAGAAACCTCCTGGCATTGGCCATTTCTGGAAAACTGGCTACTGGGGTAGGTGAAACTTTGGTCTGACCCACAATGTCCATTCTTATGTTCTTAATGTAAATCCCAGCTTTGGGGATTCTTGTAACCTTCATGCACCCCTGGATCCTCTGCTATTTGGCCTCCAGAGGTTCATGCATCACATACCCCAAAGTAATGCAATTGCTTCATGCAAAACTGCTTTCCAGAGAGCTAAATGCTCTCATCAGGTTCTCTTGCAGCCACACGGCTGCAATATCAGGCTGATGAAAACAAATGTGGTTTCACCAAGGCATGGTTGATGACAAATAGCTTTTGTTTGATATTTAAATTCCATATTTTTATATTACCCTATTTTGTAACTTCCCCACAAGCCAACAAGGCACAAGACAGGGACACAGACACTGCAAATTCCAAGGTGACCCTAACACTGTGGTCAGTGTTGCTGATTTAGCAGCAACTCACAAGATCATTTCTGTGTTTCTTAGAGCCCCAGCTCTTGGGGGATTCGGATTAGGTGAGCGTTTTGTTTCAAAAGTTACGTTTCTAGCCCTCTTGATTGTGACAAAATCTTGGAAAAGGCTCAAACACCAGAAGGCAAATCAAAGGATGGAAAAAACACATTTAAAAAAAACCCTCATGAATTCTTAAGGCAAAATTGGGATCTGGGGAGAAGGCCACTTTGAGTTGGCAGTGGAATCTCTGCATAGAGAGGACAGGACTTGAGATCTGAGCTGTCGATATATAGAGTCAGGGCATGGGAATACAGAGTTTGGGCATCTTCCCCAATTTTATTCATAGGAAACATTTTTTCTAAAAGGCAGACAGGCAGCACTTGCCCTAAGAACATCCCATCTCTCCAAGAGAGCTTCAGGGTGCTGTGTATTGTCCAGCTGTGGCACCAAAATGGTTCCCCACGTTCTGGCCTTAAGGCAGCCTGTGATTTGGGGAGGTTGTGTGATGTGACTGCGCACCGATGAGCCCTGCATTTCAGCAAGTGAAGCATCAGTGACATCTTGTCCCATTGCAGAGTGTGGCCATGTACGTCGGTGTCTGTTCTCTCTAGCGCTGTGGATGCTTTACTTTCAAACATGGGGATGTTACTTTTCTGCTGAGCCAACCTAAAACCAAAAAAAAGCCCTTTTGACAACACGGCTGTTAGGGGTGTGAATGGGTGCAGAGCTGCTCTGGCCCTGCTGAGCCCACCGCACCATGGACTGGATGACGGCAGCCAAGATCCAGCAGCCATGTGGGGCCAGCAGCTGGCAGCCTCACAGAGCAGGGAGCAGCAGCTTACAGCCCAATGGGACCAGCAACCAGAGAGGGCAGCCAGGAGCCCTGTGGACAAGGGGACTATTCCAGCCAGGCTGGAGTAGCTCCCCGCCCACAGGACCCCACTTAATGGGTTAACCAGTTAAACATAAAATGTAATGTTAATTGATTACACAGGATTGTACATGCCTAACTGCTGTAGAAACAGCCCGAGCAGTTCTACTGCATGTCTAGGCCAGGAAACACCAATATCCCCACTTCCTACATAATCTCTCTCCATCTGATCCTTTTCTGCCCCTGATTAGGTCACTTTGGGGTTTGCCTTGACACCCGCCGGCTAGGCAAAAGAGCCCTTCTCCCTCTCTCCACGCCAGTCACCCCTGATGAGGTGGTGATGCCCAGTTCTCCCTGGGATGGGGCATTATTATGTAAAATAAGGACTCTTCTGTGCTACAGGCAATTCCGTTTTTTTCTGTCCTGTTTCATATTTTAATCATTGATGTGGTTAAGGCCAATATTTATAACCGTTCTGGGCCATTTTTAGTATCCTATTGTTATCAGGGAGAGTGGGTAAAGCCCAGCAAGTATGTCTTTGATCTATGGACAATCCCAGCACCTTGTTGAATTTGGTGGCCGTGAGAAGCACCTTCCATTCAAGCTAAATAAGGGAACCATGAAATGCCCTTGTATTCAGTTCCAGCTGAAGCAATGGGAAACTACCAACCAGGAACTAGACCGCAGGCATGTCTGGGAATGGCAGGGCCAGGCTATCCAAAGGGGTTCCTCAGGGTCTGGACAGAAACACAGGCGTGGGGAGGGATGTGCGACAGAAGCAGCAGATACACCTCAGACACAACTAGAAAGACAGAGTGAGAGGAGCACTTGGAGCAGGACTCTGAGCAAAAGCTTTTGGGAAGAGATTTGGAGCCAGAAACACATGAAGCTCTATGGTTCTATGACTAAGTCTTTTGTTGTTGTTGTGTGGCTCTTGTTGTGTCCAAGGAAACACGACTGTTTCGTCTTTGTAAGCGAATCCACCAAGATCCCTCACACTCTTTCATCACTCTCAGCTTCTCATCCCTGTTGGAAGTGAGCCTCCTCCAACCTGACTGAATTTGCACTGATGTGACACTCCCGTCTCTGTATCCCTGCCTTTCTTTCTCTTCAAGCATCTGAGGAAGTGAGCTGTACCTCACAAACGCTTCTGTCCTAATAATTTGGTAGTTTTTAAAATGCCACTGGACCCCTTGTTGTTTTGACCTGAAGCCTGGGAACCCTGAATAAATCCACGTTCCAAGTCCACAGGTCCCTGCCGATCTGGAACAGGGAAACCAATCGTTCTTTTTTCTCTCATGACTTTGTCCTTAATAAAAGCTGAGACTCACCGTGGCTCTTCCCGGCCAAACCACTAAGGCATCTGAGGAGAGAATAACAGGTACACATCATCACGTGGCTGTAAATGCCCTTAAAGGAAGGCACCTCCTGAAAAACCCTACAGCTCCTGCCTCCCCTAGCCAGGGCAAGGCTCCCTGCTGATGATCAGGGACACTCGAGGATACTTTACAGAAGGATTTAATTCAACTTTTGAAGATTCCCAATGGAAACTGCCTGACTGAGTTTTCAACAGAGCTATTTTGTCACGGGCAGAGTCGACTTTTGGCAGAAAAGGTCAATGTTTTATTCAAAAAATGAGCAGCCCAAAAATGAAATATTTTGGACAGGCCCCAAAAATATTCTGACCAATAATACCAACATGGTGTCTCATGAGACTTGTAGTTTAATGGCCTTGTGTTGATAGTCTGTCTGGACTTCAATAGGCTGTCTGGACTTCAATTCCCAGGATGCACTGCAACCCAGAACAGCTTATACTGGCTACTGAGACCGAGTGGGATGCGTCCTGGGAGAGCCAGAGAGCCCAGCTCAAAGAGAAGACCAGGAGCAGGAGGTAGCTGAATGACAGCTCCCATTGTAGCTGAATGACAGCCCTTTTGCACCCAATTCAAATCTAAATATTTTATTTTACTGTTGAAATATTTCAATTTTTGATATTCCATGGAAAAGTTGAAATTTCCCACAGGAATTTTTGAGAAAAATTAATATAGATAGATAGATAGATTATATATAACGGTTTATCCTTTCAGGTAGGAAGAAGAGATCCTCCGGAAAAGGGCTTTATTCCGGAGGATCGGGCCAGTCTAGACGCTTTTGTCCGGCTTTTCCCCAAGCCGGAAAAAAAGTGGCGGAAATGTTTATTTAAATCCCGCGGGGGATATTTAAATCCCCCGCGGATTTCCCTATTCCCACTTTCAAAATTAGCATGCCCCTTCCGAAGAAGGGGCCAGTGTAGACGTAGCCCTGTTTTCCTACCAGGTTGAGCATTGAATAATTCGTTGAGTTAATTTATAATACAGTGGAACAGAGCCCAGCCAGTTGTGTGTGACTTTGCTTCCTAAGGACAAAATTTCTCTCTGGGATGTGACACTAATTCCTCCGGGCTTCCAAAAACCATAGACATTTTAGGGGGTATTGAACAAGGTATATTGCCAGCCTCTCACACTCTAAGACGACCATATACCCCACATGCGTATCTCAGCCTTCAACCTTGGGCCTCACAATTGAGCAAATGGATGGGCACCAATTCCTTGACAAGGCCCAGTCTGTTAGGACTTATAGCACTACTGTCATATCCTAGTCCATTAGGACAGGGCACATGGACTGGACAGCCCCCAGGCAGCTCCAGCTCCCAGTGACAGGGATGGACACTTTCCATGGGAGCTTTTCCCGGGATGTGACCTTTCCAAGAAGGAGAAGTGATAACACCTCTGGCAATGGAGGGTGGGGATCACAGGCAAAGGGTGGGACAAAGGAACCTCAGGGACTCAGATGCGCAAGACATGGGACCCCTGAGGACTCTTTATCCTCATTCGCTTTGATCACAGGCAGTTTGTTGTTGTAACTCTCAGCCATTCACACTGATTTGGGATCTGCCCATCCCCCACCAGTTACCAAATTTACCGCCAACCCCCATATTTCGCTGCCACGTGCTGGTGCCCCTGGTGACCCCAGTGCTCTACAAAGGCTCTTACATTCATACTCGTCTTCAGGAGCGCTGCAGGGGTCACGCTGGACTCGTTCCCTGTGGAGAGTAAGTGACACACATTGGTGAGAAGCTGTGAGAAGCTTTCTTCCCAAGGCTGGTTCTCCTGCCAGGACCGTACAGCTCCCTTTAGCTCATACACAGTTTCTTTGCATATTTTTCACCCAAATGACACTGGATTTCTGGCGCAGGCCTGCTCACACTGTCAGGGCTGGAAAGCTGAACATTGATCCCTGAGGCCGAGCTGTACAGCCGAGAGTCAGGGAGAGGGTCCCAGGACCGAGGGGCTCTGTGTCAGAACCTGGCAGAACCTGGAAACTGCCTCTTGCCTCCCCATGCGCCTGGTTCTCTCTGTGCTCAGAGCTGGTCACCCCATGGACTCCCTGGCTGTTCCCCGCATCACGTCCATCTAGGCCGGGGCCTGTAGATTTCCTGGTCTTCCTCTTGGGGCATCATGCAGTTGATTAATTGGCTTGGGCCCCGTGGCCCTCAGAGGGGCTGCGGGTGGCCTCCCAGGCGGCAAAGGGTCAAAGTGGGGGAGGGAGCAGGAGTCTGGGGGAGCCCTGAGTGGAGGACGTTGGCTGCAGAGCAATGGGGAGTGGCCCTTAGGCAAGGTCTGAGGGGGTCCCCGGCAGGTCTCTGTGATGGGAGGGTGGGGAGGGGCCCCTCAGAGCCCTCTGACTGGGTGGGGCAGATAGCGAGCCAGTAGCAATTAGCAGCTCCCCTGGCACTGGGGGCAGCTGGGGCCCAATGAGCTGGTCTCCCAGGCTAGGTCGTTTGGTGCCATTTTGTGGCCGACCAAGTGTCACCAATGGGGGGGAGGGGAGGGCAAACGGGGCAGCCGCTCTGGGGCCTGGTGATTTGGCCCCTGTTGCTGCAGTTGAGCCCCACACCCCTTAAATCACTGCTGAAGTGCTGGGTGGTGCAGGCCGGGCACGTCTCGCCCAGCGGCCTGGCAATTCTGTCTGCAGCCCGGCCGACCAGCCCCAAACCCTGAGCATAGAACAGTCACTTTCCTTCCTTCACACCCCTGGGGCAACTACGACCTGCGCCCGCTGCTGCCGGCGAATGGGACGGGAACATGTCTCTGGCAAACCCCTTCCTGAAAGCGTCTCCTTGTAACCCCCAGACCCCACTTCCACCGGAGACTTCCAGCTGCCCTGGGCTTTTTGAAAACTGCTCCAGAACAAAAACACACACCCCTCCCCTCACCTCGCCCTCCTCCTCTCCCCACACACACACAGCAGGAGAGCTGGAGACAGACAGACAGCCCTTCTGCGGGGCAGAGAGAAGGGACCCTGACTGGAAAGGAGATGGGAGAGGGAACAATCTCCTACCTGTGAGCCCTTCGCAGAGACCCAGCTGGAAGCAGCGAGACAGTGATCAGAGACGGGGCCACATTTCCTCGCGGGCAGAGGGAGACAGAGATGAGTGATACAGCTCCAGCCCCTCATTGTACTGACACAGTGCTCCAGCCCCACGGCGCGGCCCAGCGCTCTCTCGCACCAGCCCCACTGACTGGCCCTGGGAACAGCGTCCCCAAGTCTCACTGTGTTACTTCCACCCTCCCAGTGTTTCGTGCTCTACACAAAGCCCCAGGTCTGAGAGTCGGGAAGGCAGTCAGAAACTCGGCTTTTATTTAAAAAGAGTAGACGTGTAACCTCAGGCTGTGTCTACATTGGCAAGATTTCGTGCAAAAGCTATGTACACTGGCCGTGAGTTTTTGCGCAAGAACACTGACGTTGTAATGTACAAAATCAGTGCTTCTTGCGCAAATACTCTGATGCTCCAGCTCAGGGATAAGCCTTCTTGTGCAAGTATTCTTGCACAAGAGGCCAGTGTAGACAGCAACGTTAATTTCTTGCGCAAGAAAGCTCGATGGCTAAAATGGCCCTTCAGAGCTTTCTTGCGCGAGAGAATGTCTACATTGGCACGAATGCTTTTGCGCAAAAACACATTTCTTGCGCAAAAGCACAAGCCAGTGTAGATGCTCTTTTGCACAACTACTTCAATCTTGAGCTGGTCGGGTGACTGGAGGCTGTGAGAGGGCATGAAATTTTCCACCAGAAATTGTACTGCAGTAGCAGGTACAGGGATGTGAGAACCAGGAAGGCTGATCTGTGAATTCACCCCCAACCATCCCAGTACAAGACAGACGCTTGCGCCAACCAGCAGGGGTCACTGCTCCTCGGGTTTGGCTTGGACAAAGGTGCCCATCTGTTTGGTGTTCGCGTCTCGGAGCTGCGCCAGCTGCCTCTGGCCACGGCGGAGCAGATACTCGATGTGCATCACGTCGGCCCGGGGGATGCTGGCGTTCTTCCGGAACTCAGCCTGGATGCGAGGCAGGAATCCCGGCTTCTCCCGGCCGGCGCGCAGGAACTGCCTGTATAGGCTCAGGACGTGCTTCTGCAGCTTGCTATGCCGGGCCATGGTGCGCCTGGGGAGCCCTCCCAGGCCACGGGGGGCCAGCGCCACGAGGCAGGGGCTGGAAGTGAACAGAGGCGGAGATGTTAGAGCAGCATCTCATTCCCAGACGCGCCTGTGCGGGCATTTCCATGCACTTTTCACCCCCACCTGCTTGGGTTACCAGATGGTTTAAAAAAAATACCGAACAGCAGGGGCCGGGGGGGGGGGGGAGGGAGGGACTGGCTGGAAGAGAGGGGGTGGGGGGGAACCGGCCGCCGGGAAGCAGGGCTGGCTGGGAGGGGGCTGGAGGGAGCGGGGCTGGCCGGGGGCAACCAGCCGTCGGGAAGCGGGTCTAGTTGGGTTGAGGACCAAGAGGTGGGGGAACCGGCTGGCAGCGCTGCAGAGATGTACCAGAGCCTGGGTCGGATTCATCTTTGGTGGGCCCTGGCTCCTAGACCATAGACACACTCCCCCCCCCCACCCCCCCGGAGGCCCTAGGGAAAATGGCACCCCGGCCCTGTGGACATGGTGCCCTCTCTGTTTCCCTTGGCCCCGTAGGCACTAAGCTCCACTCCTGCCGCCCAACTACTACAAGGCCCGAGGGATTTCTCTGTGGCCCCCGACCCAAAAAAGGATCCCCCCAGCCCTGTGTTAGGGGATACGAGGGAGTCTGGCTGGGACGTAAGTGCAAATAACTCTGCTCTTAGCAGCTCTGAACCGATGGGCTCTGCCCTGTGCCCCAACCAAGAACCCTAACATAAGAACGGCAGTACTGGGTAGCCTGTCTGCTGACAGTGGCCAGCACCAGGTGCCCCAAAGAGGGTTGACCAAAGACAATGATCAAGCGATTTGTCTCCTGCCATCCTTCTCCAGCCTTCCACAAACAGAGGCCAGGGATACTATTTCTATCTCCTGGCTAATGGCCTTTTATGGACCTAACCTCCGTGAAATTATCTAGCTTCTCTTTAAATCCTGTTATAGTCCTAGCCTTCACAGTCTCCTCTGGCAAGGAGTTCCACAGGTTGACTACACGCTGTGTGAAGAAGAACTTTCTTTTATTAGTTTTAAACCTGCTACCCATTAACTTCATTTGGTGTCCTCTAGTTCTTCTATTATGGGAACTAATAAATCACTTTTCTTGATTCACCCTCTCCACACCACTCATGTTTTTATAGACCTCTATCATATCCCCCCTCAATCTCCTCTTTTCTAAACTGAAAAGTCCCATCGCTTTAACCTCTCTTCATATGGGACCCGTTTCAAACCCCTAATCATGTTAGTTGCCCTTTTCTGAACCCTTTCCAAGGCCAAAATATCTGTTTTGAGGTGAGGAGACCACATCTGTACACAGTATTCAAGATGTTGGTGTCCCATAGTTTTATACAGGGGCACCCTGAGTTACCAAACCACATGGCAGTGCCCATTAAAAACCCACCAGGACTTACCCAGCGTTTATATGCAGAGGTCCCGCACCAGCAGCGGTCTGCACTGGACAGGAAACCATCCGCCCAGCACGCGCGGGAAATCACAGGAACCCAGCCTGGACGGTCCGATGCCCCAGCCCTGACAGAAGAAAATCAAGGTGTGCTTGAAGTGCCACGCCCACCATCCCTTGGTCCTCTGGGGCATTCGGCACATCCTGCTGGGTGAAAGGGCCGGTCACAGCTCCAGGGTCTGTCACACTTCAGGGCCTTTGCCAGCTCCTATTCACCGGGGTCAGGCAGATAATCGCCCCGAGCTTTCCCAGCACTTTTCAGCATCAGCTCTCAAAGGGGGGCAGCGTGACCCCCATGGGAGCAGGGGAATGTCAAAGAAGGAATGGGGCAGGGCGGGGCAGGCAGCCAACGGCTTTGCCTAATGCAGTGGTCCCCAACCATTTGAGGTTTCCCGGCGCCAAGGGGCGTGGCCGTTTGCCCGCAGGGCGCCCTGGCGCGGGGACCCCCATTGTGCACCTGGGGGCGGGGACCCCCCCATAGCCACATTGCCGGGCGGGGCCCCCCATAGCCACATTCCCATGGCCGCCCCCCCCCACAAGCGCCGCGTGCCCGGGACCGGCGATCTCCCCCCAAGCACCGCGTGCCCGGGGCCGGCGCACCCTGCAAGCGCCACGCGCCCGGGGCCTGCGCTCCCCCCATGCACTACGTGGCCAAAGCGCGGCAGCCAATCTGCGGCGCCCCGGGGCCGGCGCTCACTGTGCACCATGCGCCCGGGGCCAGCTCCGGCACCGCACATGCGCCACGTGCCCGGGGCCAGGCCAGCCCTGAGCAATTGGCGGGCGCATACAAATGCGGGCACCGTGTTGGTGACCACTGTCCTAATGTTAGCAGTGGGGACACCAAGTTCGGAAGTGAATGGTTAACCAGTAAGCCGTTTATGGTTAACCAGTGGGGGCTGGAGCAGCCCTCCACCAGCCATAGGCAGAGGGCACTCTGGCACACCACGGGTAGGGTTGCTCAGCAGTCACAGCAGTGCGCCACGGGGGTAGGTGTTGGGGCTGCTCCAAGGCCATCTTTAACACGTTCTACGTGTCCCATTTAATCGGTTAACTGGTTCAACATATTGTTTAACTGGTTTTAGCTAATTAAATGAGATTTTACATCCCTGGCACCAAGGTGGCTAAAAGTAGGGTTGAACTGGGACTAGAAATTCCAGGATTTTGACTTTTTTTCTGATCTCACACAGTTCTGCAAATAAATTCACATTTTGTTTAGATTTTAACTATTTTTAAATGTATTACGGTGGATTACGGAAGATAAACTTTAAAGAGACCAAACGAAGAGTCATTTCAGGAATGGAAAACTACATTTTAATGTTCTGAAATGGTGGAGTTTTCCCCTTCCAAACAAAAGGTCACTAAAATCAGTGTTTTCCAATGGAAAAACACCCCCTCTGAAAACTTCCTTCCAGCTATAGTTAAAACGGCCGTATTTTGAAGTGTATAATCAACCTCTGGAACTCACTGCAAAAGGATATTAATGATGGCGAAGGAAAGGGGAGGGAATCATAGAATCATAGAGCTGGAAGAGACCTCAGAAGGTCATCAAATCCAGCCCCCTGCTCTAGGCAGGACCAATCCCAACTAAATCAACCCGGCCAGGGCTTTGTCAAGCTTAGACTTAAACACCCGCTGTGTACAGCCTGTCTGATCCCGTCTGGGGAAGCATGGGTGGGAAGAAAGTATTAGACAGGGTTAGACAAACCCGTAGGTCTTGGTTGACTTTGTCCTGCTTCAGGGCAGGGCGCTAAACTTGGGGACTGCTCTAGTCAGACCAACATTTCAATCAATCTTGTCAAGAAACAGGCAAAAAAAAAAACCCCCAACCCAAACCAGGGAGAAACACGTTCCTTGGTTTGTAAACACAGACACAGAGAACAGCTCCTTCCGCTGGGGGGGTGGGAATAAAGAAAATAATCCCTCGCCCCCTCCCCTTCCTATTTGGTCCTAAAGGATGAAGATTTGTGCAGGCTGCGGGGGCAGGACTGATACTCAGGGAACGGGGAGCATGGGGGAGAAGGGGGCAGCTTGCTTACAATCCAGGGGCAACCCCGTGTCTCGGGGCTGGCCCAGCAGAGGCGGGATTTCTGCAGCGCAGGGGGACACGAGGTGAAACAAGCAGCGACTCGGCCGATTGGGGCTTGTTATTGTAGGGTCGCATTGAAGCAGACACTGGCACCAGCGTCGCCTCCAAGAGCGAGGGGAGTGCGCGGCCTGGTAACCCCGGACGGACCCGGTCCCTCCCTGCGCTGCGGGGCCAGGAGTCACCGCCCCCCGCCCCTCACCTCCGCCTCCTGCCTGCTCGCAGCCCCCGGGCCCGTGGCAGCAGCTGTTCCAGCCGGCTCCGAATGTTGAAACACCAGCAACATTAGCCCTCGCTTCCCATTGGCTAGAGGGCCCCAGGGGCGGGCGCAGGGAAGGGGAAGCTCCGCCCTCCGAGGGCCACGTGGGCAGGCAGTGGAAGTTGCAAGTCAGCTGGAGGAGAGAGGGGCCCGGCCCGGCCTGCGCACGTGGCTTTCACCGCAGCGCTCACCTGCCCTCACGCCCCACGCTCCTGCTTTTCCCTCCCTGCGTTGTTCGACCCAACCCTCACCCAGGCATCCACCCAGTTCACCCCGATTCTCACCCCTTTTTAAACTTGTTCCTAAGAAACCCCGATCGGTTCCTGGGAAATTCCCAACAACTCTTATCAGTGGTGCCTGTTACATACCAGCTGGGTTTTCCCTTTGATATTTACATACCCCCTGCCTCCTTTTTTCGCCCCTCCCATTTTTTCCTCCCCTGTTCATTTTGGTTCTGGACATACAACACTCCAGTCGTCTGAAGAAGTGGGCTATGCCCAGGAAAGCTCATGATCCCATTGACACGGTTTGTTAATCTTTAAGGTGACTATATGTTGTGTTTTAAGTTTTTCCTGTTACAGACTCACTCAGCTACCCCTCTGAAACTCGTGGGCTCTGTCTACACTGCAGGCTTCTTGCACAAGAACTGTTTTGCAGAAGAGTTCTTGTGCAAAAGGTCTTCCATACGAGCGCGTCCACACTGCCATGTGCTTTTGCAGAAGAGATGTGCTTTTGCACAAGAGCATCCATGGCAGTGTCGACACTCTCTTGCACAAGAAAGCTCTGATGGCCATTTTAGCCGTAGGGGTTTTTTGCGCAAGAAATTCATGTTGCCTGTCTACACTGCCGCCTTCTGGAAGAGCTCTTGTGCAAGAGGGCTTATTCCTCGTGGGGAGAGGAATAACTCTTCCAGAAGAAGCCCTGTTTTCTGATGCTGTACTGTAATACTTGTGCAAAAACACGCACGCAGTGTAGACACTCTGCAAGTTTTTGCGCAAGAAGAGCTGTTCTTGTGCAAAAAGCCTGCAGTGTAGACATAGCCTTAGAGGGGCAACCCCAACAGTCATTACTAACAAGGAGTCCTGTGGCACCTTGAAGATTTATTTGGGCATCAGCTGTTGCGGAGGAAAAGCAGGTCCAAGTGTTTTTTACCCCTGGAAGCGGATGCCCAAATACACGTGTTAGTCTTTAAGGTGTCCCAGGGTGCCTCTGTTTAAACAAGTGGAAGAGAAGGGCCTGTGTGCACCTCATAGGATGCCAGGCTAGACTGAAGATCACAATGGCCCTCTCTGGCCTGGAAGTTAATGAATGGTTACATCTGGCCAGGCTGCCTCTCTTTATGCTTGCATTAACTAACTGGGTTATTTGCAGGTGTTGTACTCAGTCCAGCTGTGTCGGAGCGCCTGCTGCTGGAGGAGAACGCAAAAGTTTTGTTACCTGGTTTGTAAGTCTGGAGCCTTCTCTACTGCATGAGGTACAAGCCACCTGGCTCTTCGCTAAAGTTGCAGAGCCGAGTCACTATCGCTGGATGTGGTCTCCGTGCCCAGAGTCCCCAGAGACCACAAACCAGATAAGATTCGAAATCGCCCAAGCAGATTTTTTGCGTAACAACATGCAATAATAGTTGCCAGCGAACAGACTCAGCGCTGCGCCGCTACACTTTATGGAAGCCGTGGCAATGTCCTAACACCCACTGAGCACCATCCAGTGCCCCCACACAGTCAGCTGGTGAACACTATTTGAGGTGAACTTTTATACATTCCTGACGTATCAGGTTGCTACCCCCTGTTACCTGGTTACCGTCCCTTACCTTGCAGAAGGGGGCTTACTTCCTAGTCTTCATACTGTCAACTTACTATCTGTTATGCTGTCAACTTTGACCTGGTCCTGAACATAGGTCGGTATGTACTTTATTTGTGGGAGGTAAATGGTACCAAGATGTTCCTTAGGACAATCCACAGAACTACAGACCGGTCAGCCTCACCTCACTCCCCGGAAAAATCATGGAGGGGATCCTCAAGGAATCCATTTTGAAGCACTTAGAATAAGGAAAGGGATCAGGAGCAGTCAGCATGGATTCACCAAGGGCAAGTCATGCTTGACCAACCTGATTGCTTTCTATGACGAGGTAACTGGCTCTGTGGACATGGGGAATTCAGTGGATGTGATATACCTGGACTTATTCTTGCCAGCAAGTTAAGGAAGTATGGATTGGATTAATGGACTGTAAGATGGATAGAAATTGGGCTAGACTGTTGGGCTCAATGGGTAGTGATCAACAGCTCGATATCGGACTGGCGGTCAGTTTCAAGCAGAGTACCTCAAAGACCGGTTCTACGGTCGGTTTTGTTCAACATCTTTATTAATGACTGGATGAGGGGATGGATTGCACCCTCAGCAAGTTTGCCTATGTCACTAAGCTAGGGGGGAACGTAGATACATTGGAGGTAGGGTATATGGTGCAGAGTAACCTAGATATATTGGAGGATTGGGCCAAAAGAAATCTGATGAGGTTCAACAAGGACAAATGCAGAGTCCTGCACTTAAATGGAAGAATCCCAAGAATTGTTACAGGCTGGGGACCGACTGGCTAAGCAGCAGTTCTGCAGAAAAGGACCTGGGGGTTACAGTGGATGAGAAGCTGGATATGAGTCCACAGGGTGCCCTTGTAGCCAAGAAGGCTAATGGCATATTAGGGTGCATTAGGAGGAACATTGCCAGCAGATCTAGGGAAGTGATTATTCCCCTTTATTGGGATGTGGTGAGGCCACGTCTGGAGTATTGTGTCCAGTTCTGGGCCCCCCACTACAGGAAGGATGTGGACACATTGGAGAGGGTCCAGTGGAGGGCAACAAAAATTATTAGGAGGCTGGAGCACATGACTTAGGAGAGGCTGAGGGAGCTGGGCTTGTTTAGTCTGCAGAAGAATGACGGGGGATTTGATAGCAGCCTTTAACTATCTGAAGGGAGGTTCCAAAGAGGATGGAGAGAGGCTGTTCACAGTGGTGACGATGGCAGAACGAGGAGTGATGGTCTCAAGGTGCAGTGGGGGAGGTGTAGGTTGGATATTAGGAAAAACTCTTTCCCTAAGAGAATGGGGAAGCACTGGAATGGGCTAACTAGGGAGATGGTGGAATCTCCATCCCTAGAGGTTTTTAAGTCCTGGTTTGACACAGACCTGGTTGGGATGATTGAGTTGGGATTGGTCCTGCTTTTGGGCAGGGGGCTGCACTCGATGACTCCTGAGGTCTCTTCCAGCCCTGGGATTCTATGATTCTAAGGCAAGGGACTTCTTTTATTTGAGAGCCCCAATTCCTTCAACAGCAGTATAGGTCCAATCCATGGAGCTCCTGAAGAGCAGCTCCGCATCCCTTTCTATGGCAGCCCAACTGTCCTTGGAACTGGTCAGACCAGTGTGACATCCCCCTGTGTAGGCATAATGAGCTAACGTGTCCTTCACTCCCATGCACCAACTTTGCCACTTATCAACTATGTTTTTAATTTGTTCGAAGGGAAAGCTGAATGAAGCCAAAATTAATGAGTGTTTTAACTTGTAACAAAATACAGGACTGTGTAGCCCTTTAAAGACTAACAAGATGATTTATTAGATGATGAGCTTTCGTGGGCCAGACCCACTTCCTCAGATCCACTATTTGATCTGAGGAAGTGGGTCTGGCCCATGAAAGCTCATCATCTAATAAACCATCTTGTTAGTCTTTAAAGTGCTACATAGTCCTGTATTTCGTTTCAGCTACACCAGACTAACACGGCTACATTTCTATCACTGTTCTAACTTGTGTTTCTGTTCCCAGGAAATGTTGAAACGGTAGATTCCTAGGGACTGTCAAGTAGAAAGATTGACCCAAATTAGTTACTTGTTTACTTTCTTTGGCTCCACTGGAATCTTACAACAGGGATTAACTAGCTCCATTCATATCTATAATTAACACAAACAAAATCTACGTTTAGTGACAGGTAAGGTTTCCTGAGCACATGTCTAACAATCCAAACATTTAAAATCAGAAGTTAGTGGAAGGAGGCTGAAAAAGGTGAGGCTTTCGAGAGAAAAATTGCCCGAGAAAGGGTTATTTTGAACTCCAATTTACAATGTACCAACCCATTTTTCCATTAAACCAACCTGAAGTACTATAAATAGGACTCAAAGTTTATGTCCTATGTTTTAGTTTTTGTCATAAACACCACAAGAAAAAAATATAAAACAAATGGGAAAAAAGGGAGGACACGAGTTATGACAAAGCAAACAGTTGACAGGAGAAGCTAAAATTGAAAAAAAACCTATAACCAGTAACATAAAGGATAATTAGGAAATGTTTAAATATATCGGGAACAAAAGAAATCAGAGGAATGGTAAAGATCCATTACTGTATAAGGCTGGTCAAATTGCCAATCATGATGAAAAAAAAGAAACTTCAGCAACCTGCTTGGAATTTAATGCGTTGAACTACACACAAGCCATAAAGATTGGATGTCTTTCTAAATCGTATGTGGTAGCTCAACCGAGGGATGTTAAATTGCACTTAATCAGCTAATCCAGTAGTTGGTGGAATTTCCATCGACTACTCAATTAGTCAATAAGGGTATGTCTACATTAGCTCGTTAATTCGAGCTAGGTTGGCAAAGCAGGCAACCGGAGTTGCAAATGAAGCCCGGGATTTAAATAGCCCAGGCTTTATTTGCAAATTCCCGTCCAGTCGCCATTTTGAAATTCCACTAGCCCGAAGTAATTGCCGCGCGGCTATAGAATGAGATGTAACAGTTAATTCGAACTAAGGACTTAGTTCGAATTACCGTTTCACTGCCACATGTAGCCGGCAGGAAGGGACCTCGAGAGGTCGAGTCCAGTCCCCTGCCCTCATGGCAGGACCCAGTACTGTCTAGACGAGTGTTTCTTAAACTTTTTAAGACCGAGGAACACCAAACAATTTTTTTTTTAATGAGGATTTTTTGTTGACTCCTGAGGTCTCTTCCATTTATAGGATTCTATAAATGTGCTTGGTACCTGTGCCTGGACCTTTATGCTTGATCTGCCTTATACTATTTCTCTTTCCTGCCTGCGGTTCCACTGAGCCAAAGTCTTGCTTCCTAGATTTCAGGCCTGTTGCTGTTTTTATGTTACCACCCTTTATTCAGGCCTGCTGATTTTATGTTACCAACCCGCAACTTACTACAGAGGCAACTGAGTCCCAAAAAGGAGGAGCAGCTTGTTCAAAAACACAGCAAGCCAGTGGCAGCACTAGGAATAGGACCCGTATGTCCCAACTCCCTGTCCCCTGCTGTACTAACCAGACCAAAATACTTTGACCACCAGGGTCTGAAGCCCCACAGACAGGGGCCACGGATGGGGAGGGGGAGAGGCAAAGGGGGCAGTTTTCCCGGGAGCTGATGATTTTAAAGGGTCCAGGCCTCTGGGTCACTGTATCGACTATTATGGCAGCCGCCACTGCCAGAAACCCGGGCAAATGAAATCAATCCTAGAGCTCTGTCTGGTGCAGGGTGGGTGGCGCTAAGGCCTGATTGGCCCTCGCCTTGCCCCTCCTACCTTTAGCTTTGCCCCTTTGAGGGGGTCTAGAGCCGACCCCCCCCATACATTACCCAGGGCCCGACAACGTCTGTCACCAGCCCCGTTGACATGAATGTGCCCCAAATCTCTCAGACCCAGTACAGTCCCCCTCTCCTCCCCCGCCCTTGCATCCTTAATTCTTCTCTTGTCATCTGATTGCTTCAAGCAGTGTTACAGGCTGGGGACCGACTGGCTAAGCAGCAGTTCAGCAGAAAAGGACCTGGGGATTACAGTGGATGAGAAGCCGGAGATGAGTCAACAGGGCGCCCTTGTAGCCAAGAAGGCTAATGGCATATTAGGGGGCATTAGGAGGAGCATTGCCTGCAGATCCAGAGAAGTGATTATTCCCCTTTATTCGGCTCTTGTGAGGCCACATCTGGAGTATTGTGTCCAGTTCTGGGCCCCCAACTACAGGAAGGATGGGGACGCATTGGAGGGAGTCCAGGGGAGCTTGACCAAAATGATTCGGGGTATGGAGCACATGACCTATGAGGAGAAACTGGGGGATTTGGGCTTATTTAGTCTGCAGAAGCAAAGAGTGAGGGGGGATTTGATAGCAGCCTTCAACTTCCTGAAGGGAGGTTCCAAAGAGGATGGAGAGAGGCTGTTCTCAGTAGTGAGGGATGGCAGAACACGGAACAGTGGTCTCAGGTTACAGCGGGGGAGGTCTAGGTTGGACATTAGGAAAAACTATTTCCCTAGGAGGGTGGGGAAGCGCTGGGATGGGTTCCCTAGGGAGGTGGTGGAATCTCCATCCCTAGAGGTGTTTAAGTCTCCGTTTGACAAAGCCCTGGCTGGGATGATTGAGTTGGGATTGGTCCTGCCTTGGGCAGGGGGCTGGACTTGATGACTCCTGAGGTCTTTTCCAACTCTAGGATTCTATGATTCATCCGTGCGATGTCACTGGAGACGCAGGGAGGTACATTGTGGGCGAAAGCCCCGATCTTGCTTCTGGTTTTGTACAGGCGGCCGTGAAAGTAACTTTACAGTTTCTCACAGGTACTGTCCTGTTGCAGCCCAGGTCTTTGCAGTTCTTGCTGGAGCTGCGCACCAGGGCACTTTCACCTCTGTGTTCAGGATTCAGAGTTATCTCTTTTCCCAAAGGTCTTCCCTGGAGCTGTTCAGAGAGAGCTTGCTCCCTCTCGCCACAGTCTCTCTTAAGGCAACCATGTTCTTCAGAGCCTCTGGCCTGACGTGGAACGGGACGGGGGACACCACAGAAGAGGCCAAATTCGCCGGGGGAAACACTCCAAGGAAATGGATGCTAAAGAGGGTCCATTCGCCAAGACTCATGTGCAGGGCCTCTTTGATTTCAGTGTTGTCACTGTAGACCAGCGCGCGCCCGTTGAGATTATGGTCCCTGAGCCTCTGTTTGTACAGCGGGACGTTTTCCTCCTTCAAGCTGATTGTGTCCATCTGGAAGAGAAGTGGGAGCACCCGTTAGTGCCGTGCATCTACTGAACATGTCGCCAACCACGTTTTTAGGAAGGGTCCGCTATAGCTCCCGAGAGGAACCTGTCTGGGCTTGCTCAGATTCTAGCAAACAAGGCGGGCCGGCCGGCTGTGGGGCCAGGTATGGTACCCTGCACACCCCACTGCCGTGTGCTTGGATTCTGTTAGGGGCACCGCTGAGCAAGTTGGCGGGCTTCCATGGCAGCTGCCCATTCGACTCCTCTGCTCCTCATCCTCGATGCACTGCAAGAGCCAGCTCAGACGGCACGGCCACTGGTTGGCAAGGAGCACCCATTCCACCACCTTCTTCGGACACACTTCATCCTTGGGGATGTTACTCGCCAGCAGCCTGATGGTGATGGTGACGGTGTTCACGATGCGCCGCATCTGCACCACGTTGTCTGTCATGAATTCCTTCAAGGCGTCATCCAGGAGGTAGTCGAAAGCATCTTGAATGAGGTCTTTGGCTCGGATACCTTTCCCGCAGCTGCCGGTTCCCAGCGCTGGGGTTCCAACCATGAGAGGTATCTGGCTGTCCTCTGCAACTGGATTCTGGGCATCGTGGTTGGCCGAATGGTAGCGAGAGATGTTGAGGAAGTCAGAGCTGGCTTCCATCTTGCCATCCTGCCGGAAGCCGACCTCTGCCTCTAGCTGCTCCTTGCGCGCGATGATATTCCTGATCAGCCTCCGCTTGGTGTCGCAGTCCATCCGAGGGACAGAGAAGGGCAGGGTGACGATGCGGTTTAAGAACTCGTAGCCGTTGTTGGCCATACCTCTCATATACTTGGAGCTTTCCACGCAGTCGACAATGATGCTGGAGTCAACAGCCAGGATGGAGATGAAAGGGGCGTCATCGTCTGAGAGGAGAATGTTCATGGCATCAAGGACGCCCACCACCTTGTCAGGGCTGCATGTATCCAAGTGGGTGATCTCCAGCACCACCCGCAGCTTCCGCCGCTGGAAGATCTCCATGTACTTCAGGAACCCAGTGATTGTCCTGACTTCGCTTTTCACGAAGCTCATGAAGCCCAGCTGTGCGCTGAGAGCCGTCTGGTTCATCTGTCTCTCCAGCTGGCTCTTCTGGGTGACGATAATGTTTCGTACCACTGTGATAGTGAGCCGTATGGCAGCTGCTGCAGAGACGCTGACAGCCGTCACCCCAATGCCTTCCACGACAGCTATGGCGTCTCCCGAGGCATCCCCGATGGGGATCCCAAACACTAGGAGGAGACCACCCACCCCAATAGCTACCATGATCAAAAGGATCACAGCCACCCACAGCGGGAGGAAGAGGAACTTCTTGCTAACCCATTCCTGATCCCCTGGTCTTTCGATGATGCTACATTTCCTGTCTATGGTCCTGTAAATGCTCATGGGTAGGAGACCAAAGTGGCTTTCGATGCCGTCGCACAGTGTGGTAATGAGGCCTTCCCAGAGCTGGTCGCAGCCCGCGTACTCCCAGGCGCTGAAATGGATGAAGACGTGTTTCACGTTCCTTCTCCACTTCTGCTGCTCCGTCAGGACCGGCCGGTAGAAGATCATGAGTAACAGGAGCTTGAGTAGATCCCGGCCAGTGTTGTCACGCTGCATCTTCTGCGTCCGCTGAAATTCCTCCTGGTCTTTCTTCTTCGATTCGTTTTCCATGTTCTCTGAGATAAAAGAGGAAGATATGTTAGGTACCTGGCAGTGCCTTAAATCTCTCCTCCTGAAGGGTCTTCCAGCTTCACAATCCCTCCCTTCTGGGAAGCAATCAAGAATGGGTAGCTCTTGGCAAAGCCATCCTTAGGATTGATGGGATCCTACGCCGTACTATTAAACTGGTGCCCATCTGCCCAACAGCAGCCCAGATGGATGTTGAATTTTTAGCGATGTGATTTTATAATCCTCATCCACACACTAATAAACAAACACATTTTAAACTAAGGTCCTGTTGACTCTCACAGTAAATTCAGCAAACATTTAGCAGAGGTTGGCAAATGCCTGTTAAATGGCTTCATTACCATGTCGTTGATGTTCTGCCAGTAGCTCGAGCAGACTTTGTCACTTGTAAATTAACTAGATCTTCTAGAACTTCTGCTGCTGGAGGAAGCAGAGCCACAGACCATGGATAGGAAGAGGCAGGTGGGTGGAGTGGACATGAAAACCCAGTGCTGCTCCAAATTTTCAGGTCCCCTATGCGATTGCATAATCGGCAAATGAGTACGGGTGGCTCTGGCTCTTTGGAGATGGTTGTCATCCACTAATCCCCATCCCCACAAGGTTCCTTCCCCGTCTTACGTTCCCCGGGGCAGTACTCACCCTTGATTTTGTGTAAGAGCAGGTTTTTGCAATGTCCCCATGGTGCATAAAACCCAGCAGTCACTGGCGTGGGCACAGTGTACAGGGCCTTTGCTAAAGCGAGGCAGTAGATATCCTCCTTGGTCTGGAACCCTGCAACGGGGATGAGGTAAAACACGAAGATTAGCCTCACCGAGCGCATCCTCAGTGGATGCTCAACAGTGTCTCCGCTAATATTTTTCGGTTCAAGGTACTAGGTACAAGGGGAGGGAGCAAACAAATGTCCGAAACCACACAAGTTTATTTTAGGCTATAAATATTGGGGTGCCTGGCCTTACCCCCTTTGCATGGCCGAAGGGACAACAGAGACTTACTGACTGACTTGCTCCTCGTCCTGGGGCACTCATGAGTTGGTGCACGCGTAACCGCAAATCCAGGGCACTAGATCTGTGACTACACGGCTATAAACCTGGCCAACTGCCTCTGTCACCAGACGGTGTCTGTGGTTGGTCTTTGTGCATAACAGCGAGATCTGCAGCAGAAGCAGGCTGCGTTACCTGCACTGACCACTGATAACACCAGAGCTCCAAGAACAGAAGCACTGAGCCACGCTGCTGAGGCAACCACATCACAGCTCTTAACACTAGGAGCCCGTAAGTACTCCTGTAGACCCTGCTTTCGCTGGCATTAAGCCAAACAGCGTCCACAGAGCCCCCTGGCACTCCTGCGCCCTGCTGTGCAATGCAGAGGGAGAGATGGAGAAGAGAAAGGCCCACATGTTCCTTTGCCCTGGCCCAGGCTAGCCTATGCCACTTCCCATGGTTCTGTGGGCCAGACTTGCAGGGCGGGGAAAAGAGATGTAGAGGTCATGGTGGGTAATCAGCAGAACATGAGCTCCCATTGTGGCGTTGGGGTTTAAAAAGCTATTGTAATTCTGGGATGTATAAACAGGAAACGCTTGAGCAGGAGTAAAGAGGCTGTCTCGCTTCTGTGATGGATGGGAGGCCCACTGTTCTTTTCTGAACATCCCAGTATTCAGTGACTAAAGGGTTAAACCTAGCTAGCTAGAAAGTGTTGGCAGGGAGCCAGGAGCACCAGTGAGAAGAAAGAGTTCAGATCTGCATTAAAAGGGAATCTGTCTGCTGTTTTTCTTTGTTAGTTTAATCCTGGAGCTGTGGAAGGGGATGAGGGAGGAGGGGGGGATGAATTGAACTGGGCAGGGACATCATGCCTAAAAAAAAGAATACCTGGGCCTAGAATTGGACTGGACCTTGGAAGTGTGGATACTTGAGTAGATAGAGAATGTTTATTTAGATGCGATCAGGTTATTTTTTTTGTTGTTGTTTGGTTAAACTCGTCAGTGCTAAATCCATATCCCCTCCTCTCCCCACTATAACTTTAAACTGAATCCCAGGGATGCAATTGTCTGTGTTTTAATCTGTTCTTTTCTCAGTTGCGCTATAACTCCTAGCAAACTTTTTTTATAATGTACCCCCTTTAAAAAAAAATGTGTAAGTACCCCCAGTACCTACAGTTTTCAGACACACACAATTTTTTTCTACCGTTGCAACACATTTGTTTAAACAACTGCATCGTAGCCGGGCGGGCGATGGCATTTTTGGGTGTAAAAGGTACAAAAAGAATAAAGCGCTGTCAAACTG
Organism: Pelodiscus sinensis; assembly: GCF_052426305.1. NCBI lineage: Eukaryota > Metazoa > Chordata > Testudines > Trionychidae > Pelodiscus > Pelodiscus sinensis. Next base: position 23,352,432 of record NC_143069.1, on the reverse strand, counting down.
AAAACTAAAATTCAGTTTTCTCCAAATTTCAGTTGTGTTGACGTGTCCCCCAGACATCTCTTGAGTACCTTTAAGGGGACTCGTACCACTGGTCGAGAAGCACTGATCTAGTCCACCCCTGCACCGAGACAGGACCAAGCATGTTTGTCTCACCTCTTGGCTCCTAGGACACGCCTTGAACTAACGCACTTGGAAAGACATTATTGTTTATACGCCCAAAGTGCTTCGTCTCAGTGTATTACCATAAAATCTAACTGACCAAACTCTGACCTTTCATTTCCCTGTCACTTGGCCAGCCACAGCCTCACACGCCTTCGGCATCGATCTCAAAGCCTTCGTCACGCTTTTACACACCTGTGCTGACACGCTTGTGAGCCAGGCACACTTGTGCGACACGTCCCAAAGCACTTGCTCCAGGGCATTACATCGCACTTGCCTGCCTTTGATGGACAGGGAAAGGGAGACCTGAAAGGCCTCTCCAAGGTCACCAGCGCGAGAGTGAGCGCAGAATTGAGGAGCAAGGGGTCTAGCACACAACTCTGTGCCTTAGTCACTAGGTGGCATTAGATTAGAACCCGGGAGTTCTTACGCCCAACCCCCTGCCCCCTCCACTAGGCCATGCTGCTGGCCTCCCGCCTCTCCCCCAGGGCTTGGAGACAGACGGGAGGCTGGAGCCAGCCTGCGCAGAAGGGGCTATAACGCTTACAGCTCGTTCATGACACTGCCGCTGCGCAGCCCCTCTCAGATCCACACTCGGAACCCACGAGAAACACCCCAAGGGCGGAGATGAAACCGCCACTCACCTGCAGCCCAGCTTCCAGGAAGGGCAAAGCAAAAGCGGCGCTCGCGGATTCCAGCCCAGCCTGGCACCTGCTTCCTGAACTTTGGCCCCTTTCCTCCAAGATAGCAGGAGGCTGCTCTGGGCCTTTTGTGCCCACGATGGGGCAGAAAAGCAAACTCAGCTGTTGGTTCCATCTTGCGGGCAGAGCCCCGGCAGACAGTGGCAGGCGGGGGTATCGACTGACCCTCCAACCCAGGATATTCCCCCCACACCTGGATTCGCTTCCTAGTCATCCCCATCTCCCTGCACGATCCTTGTTTCTCATCCCGCCGGTCCGAGAAATTGTCAGAGCAGGTTGATCCCGACCTTGCCAAGGGCTTAGGTTACATCACAAGGCTTTGCCGCCACAGCTGGCTTGGCTTGGGTGTGTGGCAAAAGCCCCCCCCCCCGCCCCCCCCCCCCCCCTGGCACAGCTATTCTGGCAAAGCCGCCAGGGCAAATGGCAACTCTGCCGAAAAGCATCTGCTGGCTTTAAGCTCCCTGCGAGCTGTTCTCATCGCTCAGCCATCACCACCACTGCCCTGCCTCTGTCCTGCTCCTCATCCCCGCCCCCACTCCTATCCCCTGCTCTCCTCCATCTCCTCCCCCTTCCCTTCTCCTGCCCCTCCCCATTTCCACCTGCCCTGCCCATCCCCGTCCTCTCCCTCCCCCCGTCTGTCCCCCTCTTATGTGAGGGCTTTGCTGGAAACGCCCCCCCCCCCAAGCCAGGGAGATCTCCCCTCCTGGAACAATTCAGCCCCCCCATCTCGCTCCCTCCACTCCACAGTATTTCCTCCATTCCCCACAGTTGAAAATTGAGCTCCCCCATCCCCTCAGGTGACAGTCGGGCTCCCCCATACGCAGCTGCCTAGGTAGGCACCTCCGCAGCCAGAGCCTGCCCCTGGCGCCCACGTCCCCTCCCCGACTGCCTGTCCCAGGCGACCACCTGAACCTGCGTCCCCCATTCCCTCAGATCACAGCTCCCTCCCTGACCCTGCACCCCCCGACACCCCTCCCCCAGGCCAGACTCCTCTCTGGCACCCGCACCCCCTCCCCCAAGCCCTCTGCTCCCCCTTCACCCAGGTCACAGCTCCCTCCCTGACCCTGCACCCCCCCGACACCCCTCCCCCAGGCCAGACTCCTCTCTGGCACCCGCACCCCCTCCCCCAAACCTTCTGCTCCCCCTTCACCCAGGTCACAGCTCCCTCCCTGACCCTGCACCCCTCTAGAGCCCCTCCCCCAGGCCAGAGTCCTCTCCTGCGCCCATACCCCCTCCTGGACCCTGCACCCCTATCCACCGCCCCAGATCATACCCCCCCCCCTGCACCCAGGCTCCACCCCTAAGCTCCCTTCTGCACCCAACCACCCCGTCCCAGACCCCAAACCCCTCGGTAGAAATGTGGCCCTTGATCAGTTGCCAAAATGGCCCCCCCATTACAAATTATTGACCAAGCCTGATCCAAATGTTTTTTGAAACATTGTTTAATGAGAATGTAAATACAATTCAATACAATTGGGAGGGTTGGGGGGAGGGGGACGCAGCTGCTGGCTCCTCAGCTCTTGCTGCTCTCACTGGGTGTCTTCCTGCTGCAAGGGAAGCAGAATCCGTCACATTCATCCCTGGGGACTCAGGGGAACTGGCCCCCCAGCATTTCCACCCTCCTCCCCCTGCTCTCTGGTCACCCCCGTCAGGCCCGCAGGGTGAGCTCCTGACCCCCCCCCCCAGAGCTCCTGACACCTCGGCCCCCTCCCGCCTCCTAGGACAGTTTCTGTGTTCAGAGCCTCCCCCACCCCCAGGGACGCTCGCAGGGGCAGGAGGGATTCTGCCAGCAGGGACGTGGGGTGGGGGCAGCCTGAGGAAAGGGGCGGGGGACTCCCTGAGGGGATGGGAAGGAGACCCTGGCCCTGCCCCACTCTCCTGATCTGCTCCGGCTGCTCACCATGTATTCCAGGAGCTGATGGGCCTGCCCATGCAGGGCGTGGGCCAGGACCAGCCCGGCCTGGCTGGGGCGCCGCAGGGGGGAGCGGGCAGCGAGCAGAGCCTTGTCCAAAAAGCAATTCTCCTGCTCTGGTGTAAAGAGCTGCCCAAAGACCTGAAATCAAGAGCACAGGAGGTTTCAGCTGACGGCCCAGAGCCCGGCCCCAACTCCTGGGGCTAAAACAGCTTCCTCCTCCCCCAAACTCCCTTCCAGACCCTGCACCCAGACGCTCTCCTCACCCGGCACCCCAACCCCTGCCCCAGGTCACAGCTTCCTCCTGCCCCCAAGACCCTCCTACCCCCACGAGGGCCCCAGCCAGCCCCACCCCCGAGCCCTGCCCTGCCCTGGCAGCGCGTCCTTACCTCTCCCACCCTCACGCTGTTGCTGTGAGCCAGGACCCATCTTTCTTTGTAGTAGTGTCTGCACCACAGGTCCTCTGCCTGGTGGATGTTGAGGCCTGCAAGAGACACAACAGGGTCATTCTGCTGGCAGGTCTGAGCCCTTCCCCTCCCACGGGTCCCTGCAGGCATCCCTGGGCAAATGGAGGGGCACAGGGGGCAGAAGGGGAACACAGAGGGACGCATCCCCCCTTGGGCCAGTCTGGGGGAAAAGGGCTGGGTCCCCTCCCCCCGCCGCCGGCACCCTCAGGGTGTCCCTGGGGCCCAGGTCCCGGCTGGGTTCCTTACCCCTGTGGTGCAGGAGGAGTTGATACAGGCTGTGCACCCCCTCCCGGGCCAGCCGGCTGACGTCTTCGGATGGGTCCGAAATAAAAAGGCCCAGCTGGGCCACGTGGTGACCCATCCTCGGCCAGTCGGCGGAGTTCTGAGGGGAGAGAAGAGGGGGGGTCCCTCAGCATCCTGGGGCTGCACGTCCCATGCAAACGGCCGCCGAGGCGGGTCTGAGCTCGGGGGACGGACAGAGACACCTCCCGGGGCGGGGCGGGGCCGGCCTTGCGAGGAGACAACCCAGAGCAATGGCCCCGACTGAAGGGTCACTCCGGGGGTGGAACAAGGGGATCCACTGACGGCCACTCCCCAGTCCCCAGGCCCAGTCCCTCAAGAGCCCCCCTGAAGGGCCCAGGGTCGCCCCTCCCCGGGGAAAGGAGAACGCGGCCCATTCCCGGCCCATTCCCGGCCCTGCCTCTGCCTCCCGGGGACGCTCCCAGCCCCGCGCCCTGCAGCCCCAGACCCCCCGGCTCCGAGGTCACTTACGTCAAACCCCGGGAGGGTGGTGGCGACTCCCAGCAGGGCCGTGGTGCTGCCAAGGGCCCTGGCTCGCTCCTGGGGCAGGCGGGACTCCAGCCACGGGCTCAGGTGCTGGGGGGGAAAGAGGCAGGTCAGGACCCGTAGGGAGGTGCCGGTTCTGGGCAGAGCCTGGGGCTCCTCTCGGACTGTGCCCCCCCCAGCCACTGACACTGCTCCTCTCTCGGCCCCCCCCGAGGAAGCAGGGACAATGGCCCCGTCCCCCCCACGGGGCTCACCTCCATTATGAGCTGCAGCCGGGCGGTGTCTGGGGACTGGGCGAGGAGGCTCGCCAGTAGGGCCTGGAGGTCGTAGGGAAGGGCCCAGATGAACTGCTGCAAGACAAGGGGGAGCCCTGGGTCAGAGGGGGGTTGGGGAATCCAGGCCACCCGCTGGCTCCGGGGTGCAGCCTTGAGCAGGGTCTGAGCCGCCTCGCAGAGCAGGGAGGAGCCCAGGCTGGGCATGGAAGGGACGGGCCCCCCGGGAGAGCAACGGGAACCCTGGAGGGAAGGATCCAAACCTGCAGCTTCTTCCCTCCCTCTGCCCCCCCCCCTCCTCTCTGGAGCTCCAGCCCAGCCCGGGAGCAGGGCCCGGAGGGACGTACCTGTGTGTGGATGGGCTCCTGCTGCCAGTCCCCAGACACAGTCTGTCCCACGGCCGCCGTCAGCTGGGGGCTCAGGAGCTGGGCCCGCAGGGGAGGCTGCAAGGTGCTGGCAGGAGAGAGGGGCAGAGACTGTTAATTGAGCAGCAGGAGACAGAGACTTTCCCACTCCCTGGTCAGGGGATCTGCTCTGGGGGAGTCGGCGGGGGGGGGGGTCGGTACCTGAGGCTGCAGGCGGCGTTGAGGCAGTCGGCCAAGACCAGCGGGGGGGCGAGTCCTCCATGATCTCCTGGGAGACCCAAGGAGACAAAGGGGCGTGTGAGGCTGGGCCCCCAAGAGACGCTCACACGGCCAGCGCCCCCACCCAGCAGGATCCAACCCCACTGCCTCCCGCTGCCCTGTAGCCCCCCTGCCCGGCACAGGGCCCCTCCCAGCACCCCCCTCCCAAACCGGGACCAGCTCAATCCTTGTCCCCAGGCCGTCTCCTGCCCCTCCCTGCCCTGGTGACCAGCCTCTGAACCTCCTCATCCCTGCTCCCCAGGCGCATCCCCAGCAGCCCGCTCGGCTCCCTTCCAGCCCCCCATGGCCCGGGCAGACCCCCCCCCCCATGTCCCGAACCCCCCTTCCTGTCCGGCACCCCAGACCTGCCCCATTTCTGTGTCCCTCCCTCCTCCAGCATCCCCACCCACCCTCCCCATGTCCACCTCCAGCCCTCCTGGCTCCACCCATCCCGTTTCCAGCACCCCCACCCGCCGCCATGGCCCAGGCAGACCCGCGTCCACCCCACGTATCCCCTCCCCTCCTCCCGGCCGCCGCGACTCGCTTACAACGATCCTGGCCATCATGGTGTCCTTGCAGCAGCGCGGCGCCAGGGTGTCCTCGCCCCTTTGGAGGGCGGCGAGGCAGGCGAGGGGGATGGCCAAGAGGAACCGCTGCAGGGCGGCTGGGCTCTGCACCCCAGAGAGAGTCTGTGAGCCTGGGGCCTGCCTGCCCCCCACGGACAGCTGCAGGGCTCAGGTCTCCCAGGAGTGGAGGTGGGAGCTGCTGGTTGTCCAAGCACCCACACTCCCCCCCCAACTGCTGCCTCAGGCTTGTGGGGGCCCAGCTGGTGCATGACAAGAGCCCCCAGCTTGGGGGGTCCAGGTCATGCAGGAGAAGGGGCCCCAGGGGGATCCCCAGGGACAAGCCCCTCCTGGAGGGGGGGGGGATGTGCTGGGAAGGGGCCGGACAATCTCGGGTCCCCCCCGTGTGGAGAAGGTTCCTACCGTGTCCCGGGTGTGGAGCTGCTCTTCGATGTCGTAGATGGCCCCTTCCTCCACCCGGGAGTCCACCCGCTCCTGGCAGAGCTCCGCCGAGGCGCAGGGGGGCTCTGTGCGGGAGGGAAGGGACCAGGGTGACTCCAGCGGCCAGCAGGGGTCACGCGCCCCCATGTCAGGGACCCAGGGCAGGTTGGGCCCCACACGCCCCTCGCAGGGACCCATCCCCCTGCCACCCTCACATCTGCCAACGCCCTCAGCAGAGCCCCCACCAGGAACAAGAGAGCCAAGCAGCCCCCGCCCCCATCCATTGCCCAGGGTGCGGGGCAGACACTGGGGCTGCCCCTCCCCCCCCCGGGTACTGGGTGAGCCCCTGGGCCCAGCGTGTTCACGGCCCCTCACCTGGGTCTGAGCGGCTACGGGAGGTGGCCCGGCTGCAGCTGGAGGCCCAGGCGCTGCTGCTGACGGACCTGGACCCACAGCTGCAGGGGCTGGTGCGGGGAGCGACGGGCTGGGGGCTCCCGGAGACTGGCAGGTCCCCGGGGGCCGGGCAGGGCGATGCCCCCTGGTGGTAATGGGGGCTGGGCTCCCGGGGCAGGTGTTTCTCTCCACAGAGGAGGCCCCGGAGCCACCCTACCCGGCTGCCCCGCTGGGCTGGGTCCCGCCTGCCCAGCCGCCTCTGGAGCCAGGTCCGGGGGGGCCTGGCCGGTGGGCGAGTCGCCCCGAGCTGGTGGGATCCAGCTTCCCCGCCCGCGGGGACGGAGAAGCTGCTCCCCACCGGCCCTGGGGCCATCTTCAGGGCTTTCTTGAACCACAGCCGAAAACGTTTGGCCATGCTGGAAATGAGGGGAGCAAAGGGGAGCTTGGGGCGCAGCCTGATGAACGAAATCCAGGGGTTCCAGCTCCCCAGAGCGACTACCCCCAGCCCCCAAATGGCCCCTTGCTTATCGGTTCGGTCTTGCACAGGCACTGCAAGGACCTGAGGGTATGTCTACACTACCCCGCTAGTTCGAACTAGGAGGGTAATGTAGGCATACCGCACTTGCAAATGAAGCCCGGGATTTGAATTTCCCGGGCTTCATTTGCATAAGCGGGGAGCCGCCATTTTTAAAACCCCGCTCGTTCGAACCCCGTGCAGCGCGGCTACACGGGGCACGAACTAGGTAGTTCGAACTAGGCTTCCTAGTTCAAACTACCGTTACTCCTCATTCCACGAGTCTCCTGCCCATCAACAGCCCCTTCTTGGCCAATCAGGGGAGAATCTAAGGTGTGGGGGGTGGAGCGTTCTCCCCAAAGACACCGGCATAGACTTGTTCCAGCCCCACCTCCCCAGTCCCCACAATGGGGGCTGCATCCCCCACCCCACGGCTCCTGCAAACCACCCCCCGTCCTTCAGCTAGTCTGTTGGGTCCCAAGCTGGGGGAGGCAGCAAGGGAAGGTCACAGAGGAGGCAAGAACAGAGCAGAAATGTGGGGGGATGGAGGAAAAGGGAAACCAACCAGGAGAAAGCCCCAGTGGCGCTAAGGACGCAGCCCAGGTGAGGAATCACCTTCTGGCCCTTGACCGAGGGCTGGGCCTGCCTGGAACCCAGCCGGCCCCGGGCGGGATCCAACCCCTGGGGGCTCTTACCTTCGTCACAAAGGTGTCGGGATGTGGAACTCACAGAACGCGAAGGAACCGTGAGGAGGAGACGCACCAGAGCTAAAGCAACCGGGGGTCTCCAAAGTCCCCTGGGCCCGCCCCCCGCTTTTATCAGCCTGAGATGTGGGTCCCTCTGTGAGGTCAGCACCTCCCCACCTGCCCTTTGCCTTATATGCTGAGGGCTGCCCAAAGCCCCTGTGAGGTCACCGCCCCCCCCTCACCCTGCCAGGCAAATGTCCTGCCTCTGGCCACCCCCCTGGGAAGTTTGAGCCATTACTAGGGGTCCCTCCCCCTCCCTCATAGGCTGCTCCCTGCCCTACACTGCAGGCTTCTTGCACGAGAGCTGTTTCACGCCGGAGTTCTTGCGCAAAAGGTCTCGTGCAAGAGTGCCTCCACCCTGCCATGGGCTTTTGCACAAGAGCGTCCATGGCAGTGTGAACGCTCTCTTGTGCAAGAAAGCTCTGATGGTCATTTTAGCCATAAAAGTGTCTTGCTCAAGAAGCCCCTGGTGCCCGTCCACGCTGCCTTCTTGCACAACAGCTCTTGCACAAAGGGGGCTTAGTCATCGTCGGGAGAGGAATAACTCCTGTGCAAGGAGCCCTGTTCTCTGATGCTTTACTGCAAATTTACTTCTGCAAGAACACACGTAGAGTGTAGACGCGCCACAAGTTTTTTCGCAAGAACACACAAAAACAAGCCATGTGGATGTTTTCTTTTTAGGCAAAAGCCCCTTTTGCACAAGATCGGTCGGCCTTTTTGCAGAAATAGGGATCTTGTGGGAAAAGGGGTTTTTTTGCACAAAAAGTAAACATCCACACGGCTTGGTTTTGCGCACAAACCCCGAGCACAAAAACGGATCGGCAGAAAATATGCAAATGACATTGCGTGTCATAGAGTCCCTCGTTAGCATATTTGTTGCCAAAAAAACTCGTTGTGTAGACGTAGCCTAGGAGAGAAGCGATCTCAGACACAAAGCCCTTCAGTAAGAGGGCATAGCCCTGGGGCGTGGTAGGAGACGTACGGCAGACATGGGAGGTCACTCTCCTAGCTATTTGGCACGGAGGAGGCCTCAGCTGGAGCACTGTGTCCAGATCTCAGGGCCATGCTTTAGGAGAGAGAGTCCAGAGGGGAACTATGAAAAGGGATTAGGGACGTTAGATATTCACTGAGTAGTCAATTAACCTCATGATTTCTTATCGGTTACTTGACTTTTCGATAGTCCCCAGGGGCCAGCTGTCTCAGTCCTGGCTCGCGCTGGGTGCGGGACCTACCCCCTCCGCGGCTCTGCATTTACAGTGTGTTAGGAGCCAGGCAGGCAGGCAGCCTCGCTCAGTTCCAGTTTGCACCAGGTCCAGAAGCTCAGACCCAGCCCCCAGGCAAGGGCTGCTGCCAGCTTGCGCTGCTGCCTCTGATACAGAGGCAGCAGTACGGAGTGCCAGGAGGGAACTGGTCTAAAAAGCACCTCCCCTTGCGACCTGGCTGCCTGTCATCCCACGCTGCTGCCTGCGTTTTTGGCGAGAGAGAGCCGCCTGTCTTGAGACACCGGTGGGGAGTCGGATTTTCAAAAGGCAGGTCTCTGTCCTTTGTGAGCCTTCCAAAGCGCTTCGGTGGGGGGAGGGGGCAGGAAGGCGGACGACACTCAGGAATTGTAGCACCCAAATCCACGGAGTGTTTCGCCAGCACCTCCTGCAACAGAGCCCAATCCCTGACAGGCTTTTAGGCAAGATAGATCATTTGAAAAAATGACAGACACAGGGTTTTCCGTCACCGCTCTCCCTTTCTTTTATTTCCCTGGGCTAACTGGCTTGTTCCTCTTTGGCTAAGGATGGAAGGGTATGTCTACACTACAATGTTAGTTCGAACTAACGGACGTTAGTTCGAACTAACATTCATAGCCGCTACACTAGCGCTCCGCTAGTTCGAATTTGAATCGAACTAGCGGAGCGCTTAGTTCGAACTAGGAAAACCTCATTTTACGAGGCTTAAGCCTAGTTCGAACTTACTAGTTCGAATTAAGGGCTGTGTAGCCCCTTAATTCGAACGAGTGGGAGGCTAGCCCTCCCCAGGTTTCCCTGGTGGCCACTCTGGCCAACACCAGGGAAACTCTATGCCCCCCTCCCGGCGCCGGACCTCTTAAAGGGGCACGGGCTGGCTACGGTGCCCGTGCCAGGTGCAAGCCTGCTAGCACCCAGCCAGCAGACCCTGCACCTGGCACGGCACAGAGCCACCCACCCGATGTCTCCCAGCCCACCCCCTCTTCCCGGGACCAGGCTGGCGGCTCCTGGAAGCTTGCCCGGGACCGCAAGAGGCGGGTACATTCCTGGGCTAGTGCGGACATCGTGGACCTCGTCCACGATCTCCGCACTAGGCACAGGAAAGTGGCCGCCTAGGGCAGGAGAGCTGCCAGCCTGGCCACCCAGGAGCAGGTTTGCATGAAAATCAAGGGGGTCCACTGAGACCCCCGACCCTGAGCCCTGAGCTTACAATGGCCGTCCTGGGTCAGACCAAAGGTCCATCTAGCCCAGTAGCCTGTCTGCCGACAGCGGCCAACCCTAGGGACCGTGGAAGGGAAGGACCAAAGACAGTGACCAAGCCATTTGTCTAGTGCCATCCCTCTCCAGCCTTGCACAAACTTAGGGTAGGGACACCACTCCTACCCCCTGGCTAAGACTACTCCATGGACCCAACCTCCATGACTTGATCTCACTTCCCTTTCAACTCTGTTCTAGTTGTAGCCTTCACAGCCTCCTGCAGCAAGGAGTTCCACCGGTTAACTATTTGCTTTGTGAAGAACAACTTTCTCTTACTTGTTTCAAGCCTGCTACCCAGTCCTTTCCTTTGGTGTCCTCTAGTCCTTCTTTATGGGAACTCATGAAGAACTTTTCTGAATGCACCCTCTCCACCCAACCCCTGCTTTTAGAGACCTCTAGCCTGTCCCCCCTCCGTCTCCTCTTTTCTAAGCTGAACAGTCCCAGTCTCTGTAGCCTCTCTTCATCTGGGACCTGTTGCCAACCCCTTATCATGTTAGTTGCCCTCCCCTCTCCCAGCCTTAATCTTCCCCTCTCCCACCTCCTTTTCCCAGTCTCCCCCAGTTTTGTTCAATAAAGACAGAGTCAATGTTGGAAGAAACGTTATCTTTATTTTGTACATCAAGAAGAAGGGGGGCTAGGGAAGGGTAAGTGGAAGGAGGTGAGGGAGGAATGGGGTACGAGCCCCCGATGGGGAGGACTGGGCTGGCTCTGCAGGCTTCTGGGGGTGGAAGCTCTCCTGCAGCCCCCCGATTACCTCCTCTCCCCAGATGGCAGCCTGCGGCAAGTGCAGCCGGGCTGATGGCTGAGTGGTGTGATGTGCCCAGTGTGGGTACTCCGGGCACTCCAAGCCAGGACTGGTTTTCAAGCGGGGCACCCCTTAGAACTGTCTGTCCGGGGTGGGGGTCGGGACCCTTTAAGCGCAGCCCTCGGCTAGCCTGAGACAGCATCTCCACGCTCTAAGTCCTCCTCTGATGCCCTGCTGGCACTGCTTCCGGCCATCCTTAAGCCCTGTTCAGAGTCCACTCAATGTGGACTTGCTAGTTCGAATTAGCAAAACTAGTTTTTAGTTCTAGACGCGTTAGTTCGAATTAGCTTAGTTCGAACTAGCGCTGTAGTGTAGACATACCCGAAGAGAGGAGCCAGCAGGGGTAGAATGAATTGTGTACCAGGTCCTGGAAACAAGAGCATCTCCTCCAGATCACCCATCCACACCTGAACTGTTTAAAAGCTTGGCTGCCAATAAAGACACCTTAGCTCAGCAAATGCCAAGCCAGGCACCTGTGTTTGGACACGAGGGGTGCACAGGGATGTGAGAACCAGGAAGGCTGATCTGTGAATTCACCCCCAACCGTCCCAGTACAAGACAGACGCTTGCGCCAACCAGCAGGGGTCACTGCTCCTCCGGTTTGGCTTGGACAAAGGTGCCCATCTGTTTGGTGTTCGCGTCTCGGAGCTGCGCCAGCTGCCTCTGGCCACGGCGGAGCAGATACTCTATGTGCATCACGTCGGCCCGGGGGATGCTGGCGTTCTTCCGGAACTCAGCCTGGATGCGAGGCAGGAATCCCGGCTTCTCCCGGCCGGTGCGCAGGAACTGCCTGTATAGGCTCAGGACGTGCTTCTGCAGCTTGCTATGCCGGGCCATGGTGCACCTGGGGAGCCCTCCCAGGCCACGGGGGGGCCAGCGCCACGAGGCAGGGGCTGGAAGTGAACAGAGGCGGAGATGTCAGAGCAGCATCTCATTCCCAGACGCGCCTGTGCGGGCATTTCCATGCACTTTTCACCCCCACCTGCTAGGGTTACCAGATGGTTTAAAAAAAATACCGAACAGCAGGGGCCGGGGGGGGGGGGCGGGACTGGCTGGAAGAGAGGGGCTGGGGGGGAACCGGCCGCCGGGAAGCAGGGCTGGCTGGGAGGGGGCTGGAGGGAGCGGGGCTGGCCGGGTGTCAGCCGACGGTCAGGGCAGTGTGTGTGGGTATGTCTCCTAAGTCTTTAACTGCTAAGACACGAAGTCTCGTCGCAGCGGGCAGCCCAGAAGGCTGAAAGGAGCCTCGAGTGTTTAACGTCAGTGACTTTACTGCTAGGACCAAGGTCCTGTCGCAGAGGGTAGCCAAACAGGCTAACAGACGCCCTAGTGTGTAGGAAGAGCTTATTACACTTTAGATTTTAACTGCTAGAACACAAAAGTTCCTTCGCAGCGGGCAGCCTGGGAAAGGCTGGAAAGGTGCCCCAACGGATCTTGTCACCTGGGAGTGACACAGATCCAAACGCCTAAGCTCTCCCTATGTCTGTCCTTTTATGACTGGCTGAAGTTCTTTTAAATTGTGCTTGGTTCTATTACAGCAACTGAAGGAGTCAGGTTAAAAACTTAAACAGTTACAGGTTTATTAAAGGAACTTATAAATCATATGGTTACAATGGCTATTGCTCTATTTCTTAATTATTAACAAAATATAGATCTTAAAATGGTTACAGGAAAAAGGTAAAGATAGAAAATAGAAAATAATGGTACCAAGTGACAGCTTAATCTTTAAAGAGCTCTAACACTATGTATATATACTTAAACAAAGGACCACATCCAGGTACAATTTTTACCCCCTTCTGTGCCTCTCGACTCCAGCGTGTCAGGCCAGGGCCGGTCTCTCAATTCCTCGGAAAGACGAATACGAGGTGGGCGTCCCCTCTGGAACCTCGGGACGTCAAACACCAAACCCGACTAGCAGATAGATGGTAGATTGACACACAAAGCAAATGTGCTGCTGGGCTCATCTTTTATACCCCTGGGGGCCCGTATTCTCTTTCTTATCTTCAGAGGCCAAATTTTACTGGTCCATTTTGTGGTGCCAGTTCTTACAAGCAGGTTACAAGTTAATTTACACTTGTAAGAGAGGAAGATAACTAAATTAGGACTGCCGGATGTTCTTGTTGGGCGGGAGATTCCTTCTCCCGTGGACGGGTATGTGTTCGTATCAATATGGGTTTCAGTCAAGGGCACGATGTACAGCCTCTTGGTCAACAATTAGTTCGACCACCCTCTTATCTCTGCTTACAGTTGGTCACGGTCACTGAGCCAGCATATCTAAACCTCCTGCTCCAAGGTTTTCAAAGAATATGCTGTTTTCCAGCTCTTATGTGCCCTGCATGGTTTTAAGCAGACAAAGATGGATGTTAAAATGGGGCTTTATGTCTGGCTACACCGGGGGGCAACCAGCCGTCGGGAAGCGGGTCTAGTTGGGTTGAGGACCAAGAGGTGGGGGAACCGGCCGGCAGCGCTGCAGAGATGTACCAGAGCCTGGGTCGGATTCATCTTTGGTGGGCCCTGGCTCCTAGACCATAGACACACTCTCCCCCCACCCCCCCGGAGGCCCTAGGGAAAATGGCACCCCGGCCCTGTGGACATGGTGCCCTCTCTGTTTCCCTTGGCCCCGTAGGCACTAAGCTCCACTCCTGCCGCCCAACTCCTACAAGGCCCGACGGATTTCTCTGTGGCCCCCGACCCAAAAAAGGATCCCCCCAGCCCTGTGTTAGGGGATACGAGGGAGTCTGGCTGGGACGTAAGTGCAAATAACTCTGCTCTTAGCAGCTCTGAACCGAGGGGCTCTGCCCTGTGCCCCAACCAAGAACCCTAACATAAGAACGGCAGTACTGGGTAGCCTGTCTGCTGACAGTGGCCAGCACCAGGTGCCCCAAAGAGGGTTGACCAAAGACAATGATCAAGCGATTTGTCTCCTGCCATCCTTCTCCAGCCTTCCACAAACAGAGGCCAGGGACACTATTTCTATCTCCTGGCTAATGGCCTTTTATGGACCTAACCTCCGTGAAATTATCTAGCTTCTCTTTAAATCCTGTTATAGTCCTAGCCTTCACAGTCTCCTCTGGCAAGGAGTTCCACAGGTTGACTACACCCTGTGTGAAGAAGAACTTTCTTTTATTAGTTTTAAACCTGCTACCCATTAACTTCATTTGGTGTCCTCTAGTTCTTCTATTATGGGAACTAATAAATCACTTTTCTTGATTCACCCTCTCCACACCACTCATGTTTTTATAGACCTCTATCATATCCCCCCTCAGTCTCCTCTTTTCTAAACTGAAAAGTCCCATCGCTTTAACCTCTCTTCATATGGGACCCGTTTCAAACCCCTAATCATGTTAGTTGCCCTTTTCTGAACCCTTTCCAAGGCCAAAATATCTTTTTTGAGGTGAGGAGACCACAGCTGTACACAGTATTCAAGATGTGGGCGTACCATAGTTTTATACAGGGGCACCCTGAGTTACCAAACCACATGACACTGCCCATTAAAAACCCACCAGGACTTACCCAGCATTTATATGCAGAGGTCCCGCACCAGCAGCAATCTGCACTGGACAGGAAACCATCCGCCCAGCACGCGCGGGAAATCACAGGAACCCAGCCTGGACGGTCCGATGCCCCAGCCCTGACAGAAGAAAATCAAGGTGTGCTTGAAGTGCCACGCCCACCATCCCTTGGTCCTCTGGGGCATTCGGCACATCCTGCTGGGTGAAAGGGCCGGTCACAGCTCCAGGGTCTGTCACACATCAGGGCCTTTGGCAGCTCCTATTCACCGGGGTCAGGCAGATAATCGCCCCGAGCTTTCCCAGCACTTTTCAGCATCAGCTCTCAAAGGGGGGCAGCGTGACCCCCATGGGAGCAGGGGAATGTCAAAGAAGGAATGGGGCGGGGCAGGGGACGCAGCCAATGGCTTCTCCTAATGCAGTGGTCCCCAACCATTTGAGGTTGCCGGGCGCCAAGGGGTGTGGCCCCCCCATAGACACATTCCCAGGGCCGCCCCCCCCCCCACAAGTACCGCATGCCCAGGGCCGGGCCTCCCACCAAGCACCGCGTGCCCGGGACCGGCGCTCTCCCCCCAAGCACCGCGTGCCCGGGGCCGGCGCACCCTGCAAGCGCCACGCGCCCGGGGCCGGCACTAGCGCTGGCACTCTCCCCCCCCCAAGCACCGCGCGCCCGGGGCCGGCGCTCTCCAAGCTAACTCAACCCGGCCAGGGCTTTGTCAAGCTGAGACTTAAACACCCGCTGTGTACAGCCTGTCTGATCCCTTCTGGGGAAGCATGGGTGGGAAGAAAGAATTAGACAGGGTTAGACAAACCCGTAGGTCTTGGTTGACTTCGTCCTGCTTCAGGGCAGGGCGCTAAACTTGGGGACTACTCTAGTCAGACCAACATTTCAATCAATCTTGTCAAGAAACAGGCAAAAAAAAAACCCCAACCCAAACCAGGGAGAAACACGTTCCTTGGTTTGTAAACACAGACACAGAGAACAGCTCCTTCCGTTAGGGGGGGTGGGAATAAAGAAAATAATCCCTCGCCCCCTCCCCTTCCTATTTGGTCCTAAAGGATGAAGATTTGTGCAGGCTGCGGGGGCAGGACTGATACTCAGGGAACGGGGAGCATGGGGGAGAAGGGGGCAGCTTGCTTACAATCCAGGGGCAACCCCGTGTCTCGGGGCTGGCCCAGCAGAGGCGGGATTTCTGCAGCGCAGGGGGACACGAGGTGAAACAAGCAGCGACTCGGCCGATTGGGGCTTGTTATTGTAGGGTCGCATTGAAGCAGACACTGGCACCAGCGTCACCTCCAAGAGCGAGGGGAGTGCGCGGCCTGGTAACCCCGGACGGACCCGGACCTGGACCCCCCTGCGCTGGGGGGCCAGGAGTCACCGCCCCCCGCCCCTCACCTCCGCCTCCTGCCTGCTCGCAGCTCCCGGGCCCGCGGCAGCAGCTGTGCCAGCCGGCTCCGAATGTTGAAACACCAGCAACATTAGCCCTCGCTTCCCATTGGCTGGAGGGCCCCAGGGGCGGGCGCAGGAAAGGGGAAGCTCCGCCCTTCGAGGGCCACGTGGGCCAGCAGTGGAAGTTGCTAGTCAGCTGGAGGAGAGAGGGGCCCGGCCCGGCCTGCGCACGTGGCTTTCACCGCAGCGCTCACCTGCCCTCACGCCCCACGCTGCTGCTTTTCCCTCCCTGCGTTTTTCGACACAACCCTCACCCAGGCATCCACCCAGTTCACCCCGATTCTCACCCCTTTTTAAACTTGTTCCTAAGAAACCCCGATCGGTTCCTGGGAAATTCCCAACAACTCTTATCAGTGGTGCCTGTTACATACCAGCTGGGTTTTCCCTTTGATATTTACATACCCACTGCCTCCTTTTCCCCCCTCCCATTTTTTCCTCCCCTATTCATTTTGGTTCTGGACATACAACACTCCAGTCGTCTGAAGAAGTGGGCTATGCCCAGGAAAACTCATGATCCCATCGACACGGTTTGTTAATCTTTAAGGTGACTATAGGTTGTGTTTTAAGTTTTTCCTGTTACAGACTCACTCAGCTACCCCTCTGAAACACGTGGGCTTCTTGCACAAGAACTGTTTTGCAGAAGAGTTCTTGTGCAAAAGGTCTTCCAGACGAGCGCGTCCACACTGCCATGTGCTTTTGCAGAAGAGATGTGCTTTTGCACAAGAGCATCCATGGCAGTAAGGACGCTTTCTTGCACAAGAAAGCTCTGATGGCCATTTTAGCCGTAGGGGTTTTTTGCGCAAGAAATTCATGTTGCCTGTCTATACTGCCGCCTTCTGGAAGAGCTCTTGTGCAAGAGGGCTTATTCCTCGTGGGGAGAGGAATAACTCTTCCGGAAGAAGCCCTGTTTGCTGATGCTGTACTGTAATACTTGTGCAAAAACACGCACGCAGTGTAGACACTCTGCAAGTTTTTGCGCAAGAACAGCTGTTCTTGTGCAAAAAGCCTGCAGTGTAGACATAGCCTTAGAGGGGCAACCCCAACAGTCATTACTAACAAGGAGTCCTGTGGCACCTTGAAGATTTATTTGGGCATCAGCTGTTGCGGAGGAAAAGCAGGTCCAAGTGTTTTTTACCCCTGGAAGTGGATGCCCAAATACATGTGTTAGTCTTTAAGGTGCCCCAGGGTGCCTCTGTTTAAACAAGTGGAAGAGAAGGGCCTGTGTGCACTTCATAGGATGCCAGACTAGACTGAAGATCACAATGGCCCTCTCTGGCCTGGAAGTTAATGAATGGTTGCATCTGGCCAGGCTGCCTCTCTTTATGCTTGCATTAACTAAATGGGTTATTTGCAGGTGTTGTACCCAGTCCAGCTGTGTAGGAGCATCTGCTGCTGGAGGAGAAGGCAAAAGTTCTGTTACCTGGGTTGTAAGTCTAGAGCCTCCTCTATTGCATGAGGTACAAGCCACCTGGCTCTCCGCTAAAGTTGCAGAGCCGAGTCACTGTCTCTGGACGTGGTCTCCGTGCCACTGGCTGGGACAGTACACCCACCCAGTAGGCGTGTGGGTTACATGAGCGCTGTCCTTCGGCCTAGATCCATAAAGCTGCTTGCAGGTGGGTTTTATGTAGCTTTATGGATCTTGGCCAAAGGACGGGAGGCGTGATGGTGAAAGGTACAAAGTGAGGTGCTCAGTTCCCATGGAACGTCAATGGGAGTTAGGTAGGTAACCGCCACTGAAGTGCTCATTGGCGTTCTCACCACGACAAGGCCCTGCTGTAGGTGCAAGAGTCTCGTTTGCACGGTGTCCCCATCTCAGGGCGAACGAGGCAGCCAATTGTGTAGGTTTGCATCAGGCTTTCGCTGGTTTAGATGGAGCGGTCCATACGAGACTAGGGTTTGTCTGTTACGCCTCAGTATTGCCAGCGGCAGCCCTGGGGTTGGAGCAAGCATGAGCCTATCTTGGGGTAGCGCCTAGGAACGCCGGTTGTGGAGCAGGTGTGCGAGGCGCTGCACATTGTTTACTATGAGGTGTACTACCGTAGCCCTCTCTGGCCTGGAAGTTAATGAATGGTTGCATCTGGCCAGGCTGCCTCTCTTTATGCTTGCATTAACTAACTGGGTTATTTGCAGGTGTTGTACTCAGTCCAGCTGTGTCGGAGCGCCTGCTGCTGGAGGAGAACGCAAAAGTTCTGTTACCTGGTTTGTAAGTCTGGAGCCTTCTCTACTGCATGAGGTACAAGCCACCTGGCTCTTCGCTAAAGTTGCAGAGCCGAGTCACTATCGCTGGATGTGGTCTCCGTGCCCAGAGTCCCCAGAGACCACAAACCAGATAAGATTCGAAATCGCCCAAGCAGATTTTTTGCGTAACAACATGCAATAATAGTTGCCAGCGAACAGACTCAGCGCTGCGCCGCTACACTTTATGGAAGCCGTGGCAATGTCCTAACACCCACTGAGCACCATCCAGTGCCCCCACACAGTCAGCTGGTGAACACCATTTGAGGTGAACTTTTATACATTCCTGATGTATCAGGTTGCTACCCCCTGTTACCTGGTTACCGTCCCTTACCTTGCAGAAGGGGGCTTACTTCCTAGTCTTCATACTGTCAACTTACTATCTGTTATGCTGTCAACTTTGACCTGGTCCTGAACATAGGTCGGTATGTACTTTATTTGTGGGAGGTAAATGGTACCAAGATGTTCCTTAGGACAATCCACAGAACTACAGACCGGTCAGCCTCACCTCACTCCCCGGAAAAATCATGGAGGGGATCCTCAAGGAATCCATTTTGAAGCACTTAGAATAAGGAAAGGGATCAGGAGCAGTCAGCATGGATTCACCAAGGGCAAGTCATGCTTGACGAACCTGATTGCTTTCTATGACGAGGTAACTGGCTCTGTGGACATGGGGAATTCAGTGGATGTGATATACCTGGACTTATTCTTGCCAGCAAGTTAAGGAAGTATGGATTGGATTAATGGACTGTAAGATGGATAGAAATCGGGCTAGACTGTTGGACTCAATGGGTAGTGATCAACAGCTCGATGTCGGACTGGCGGTCAGTTTCAAGCAGAGTACCTCAAAGACCGGTTCTACGGTCGGTTTTGTTCAACATCTTTATTAATGACTGGATGAGGGGATGGATTGCACCCTCAGCAAGTTTGCCTATGTCACTAAGCTAGGGGGAAAGGTAGATACATTGGACGGTAGGGTATATGGTGCAGAGTGTCCAAGACATATTGGAGGATTGGGCCAAAAGAAATCTGATGAGGTTCAACAAGGACAAGTGCAGAGTCCTGCACTTGAATGGAAGAATCCCAAGAATTGTTATAGGCTGGGACCGACTGGCTAAGTAGCAGTTCTGCAGAAAAGGACCTGGGGGTTACAGTGGATGAGAAGCTGGATATGAGTCAACAGTGTGCCCTTGTAGCCAAGAAGGCTAATGGCATATTAGGGGGCATTAGGAGGAACATTGCCAGCAGATCTAGGGAAGTGATTATTCCCCTTTATTGGGATGTGGTGAGGCCACGTCTGGAGTATTGTGTCCAGTTCTGGGCCCCCCACTACAGGAAGGATGTGGACGCATTGGAGAGGGTCCAGTGGAGGGCAACAAAAATTATTAGGAGGCTGGAGCACATGACTTAGGAGAGGCTGAGGGAGTTGGGCTTGTTTAGTCTGCAGAAGAATGACGGGGGATTTGATAGCAGCCTTTAACTATCTGAAGGGAGGTTCCAAAGAGGATGGAGAGAGGCTGTTCACAGTGGTGACGATGGCAGAACGAGGAGTGATGGTCTCAAGTTGCAGTGGGGGAGGTGTAGGTTGGATATTAGGAAAAACTCTTTCCCTAAGAGAATGGGGAAGCACTGGAATGGGCTAACTAGGGAGATGGTGGAATCTCCATCCCTAGAGGTTTTTAAGTCCTGATTTGACACAGACCTGGTTGGGATGTGTGACGGCGCGTTGGGGGTCCCCTGTCTCCTGCACCCCGAAATGGCACAAACAGACCGCACCAGCCGGTGGAATAGAGGAAGTTTATTGCCTCTCCAGGATACAGCACAGCACAGATGTAATCTGATCAGAGAGCTAGGCTAGGATGCCTCAGGCCCCCTTGAGTTGGGGGGAGACTGGGCCCCTAAACTCCAGCTCCTCTCCCTAGGCTGTCTCCTCCATCCTCACAGACAGCCAGCCACCAACTCTCTGACTTCCAGCCCTGCCCCCCAGCCAGGGCAGCATTCCACCTTCCTTTGTTCCTCTCTATGGGGGGTGTCTGGTCACTGGTTTGCATAGTGACTCATCCTTTTTTGCTGGGTCATGGCCCCCACGACAGCCAGTGGGGGTTACCCCAGAGCCAGCAGCATAGAAACCAGCCAGGTACCCCCACTACGTCACAGTTCTCCCCCCTCCGAGAGCGAACTGAGCAGGGTCACTCCGCTCGTGACCTAGGGAAGTTCGGGTCCTCTGCGTGGGAACCCGCCCTGGGGACATGGGTGCTCCCCTTGACTTGGGCCTGATGAGGCCCCACATGAGCTGGCTTCCCTCTGTCCACTTGCCGCCCCGCTCCAGGGCGACTGGTACGGGCCTGTCCTCGGGGGTCACACCCACCCTTCCGCTGGCCTTGATCTCTGGCCGGGGTCTCTCGGGCCGGGGCCATGAGCCCAGCGAGCCTTCTCTGGACCGCCAGGGCGGCTTCCATCCCCGATGCTCCATCCAGGGAGGTCTTCCCCTCCCATAACTCTCTCAGCAAGCCCAGAGGGTCCTCTATCTGGGGTAGAGACCCCCAAGCCGCTTTCCTCCTGTCTTGGGCCTTCCCGCCCCTCTGGCAGGAGTCACAGGACCGGCAGTACCGCTGCACGGCTGTAAAGATTCCCGGCCAATAGAAGTGCTGGAGCAGCCTCAGCTGGGTGCTCCGGATCCCCCGGTGGCCCCCAACGGGGACATTGTGGGCCAAATACAGCAGCTTAAGGCGATACTTTCGGGGGACGACCAGCTGCCGCTGGACCCTCCATGCCCTCACCTTCCTGGGGGGAAGCCATTCACGGAACAGGAGCCCACGCTCCCGCAGGAATCTCTCCTGGCCACCTCTCCCCCGGGGCTGAGCTGCACGGAGGCCAGCCTGGTCCCTCAGCCTCTGCAAGGAGGGGTCTGCCTGCACCTCAGCCTGGAATTCAGCTGCTGAGGCAGGGATCGGGACCTGTCCCCCACCTCTGCCTAGGTCCGGAGTCCCTGCCTGGCTGGACCCCGTGTCCACTGGGATGGGACCCTGAGGCTGCTGCCAGGAGTCCTTCCCTGGACCCACGTTGTCAGCCCCCCGCTGGCTCTGGGTGGTGACTAGAGCCCGCTGGGATTCATGGGGCCACTCCTCTAGGTCATTCCCCATCAGCACCTCGGTGGGCAAGTGCGGGTGCACCCCCACTTCCTTGAGGCCCTCCTTGGCCCCCCATTTCAGATGCACCCTGGCTACAGGCACCTTAAACGGGGACCCGTCTATGCCCTTCAGGGTCAGCTGGGTGTGGGGTAGTATCCGCTCTGGGGCCACTATGTCGGATCGGGCCAGAGTCACCTCCGCCCCCGTGTCCCAGAAGCCCGTCACCTTCCTACCATCCACCTCCAGGGGTATGAGGCACTCGCTCCGCAGGGGCCGTCCTGCCCCCACACGGTAGACAGAGAAATCCGCCTCCTGAGAATCAGACCTCCCAGGGGAGGTGCACTGAGCATCCTTCCCCTCTCTCTGAGCTGAGGTTTGCTTGCCAGCCCCTGCCTCTGGGGCAGCCTGCCCTTCCTCCCGCCCCAGCCAGTTAACCCTGGAAAGTCCCCGGTCCTGGGACCTGGTGCACTGAGCCCTCTTGTGGCCTTTTTGCCCACAGCGCTGGCAAGTTAGGCTTTGGGCTGTCTCTGTCCAGGGCCTGGCTGGTTCTCTGGGGTATCGATGACTGGTCCTGGTCCCTGGGGCTCGCCTCGGAGGTGTCTCTCTCCGTTGCTCAGCCAAGATCCGGTCTCTGCGCGGTTCCCTCTCTCTCCGGGACTCCGGTTCACACCCGGACCGGCTCTCCGTGAACTCATCCGCCAGCCTCCCGGCCTCCTGGGGGTTCTCTGGTCTCCGGTCCTTGAGCCAGAGCCTCAGTTTGGGTGGGCACGCTTCATAGAACTGCTCCATCATGACCAGCTTGAGCAGCTCCTCTGCGGTCTGGGCTCCGACTCCAGACACCCACTTGCGGCAGTATTGCGCCAGGCGGGAGGCCAGGTCCACATAGGTCTCCCGTGGCCCTTTCTGTACCCCCCGGAACTTCTTCCTGTACATCTCGGGGGTCAGCCCGAACTTGTGCAGCAGGGCCTCCTTGACTCGGTTGTAATCCCCTGGCTGTAGGTCCTCCAGCTGGCTGAGCACTCCGGCCGCCTCCTGGTTCAGTGCGGGGATGAGCTCCTGCAGCCAGTCAGCTGGGGGAACCCGTTGCAGTCCACAGGCCCTCTCAAAGGAGCTGAGGAACCCATCTATGTCGCCCATGTCCTTCAGTTGGGCCACCACGAGCCTCTCCAAGCGTCTGGCAGTCCTGGGACCCTGGGGCCCATCCGCACTTGGCACAGCCGGTGCCCCGCCGGTTCTCCGCTCTGCCATGGCCAGCTCATGCTGCCGCTGCCTCTCTCGATCTTGGCGATCCCTTTCTCGGTCCTGGCGGTCCTTCTCTCGGTCCTCTACTTCCAATTCCCTGATCCGCAGCTGGATCTCCAGGCGCCGCAGCTCCGCTGGGCTGGCCCCTGCCCTAGATGGGCTACGGCTTGCAGGCCTCCCGGGAGACGCTGTCTCATCTCTCCGTTGGGTTCCAGCGCTCCTCCCCCTCTCTGAGCCTGACACACTCTCAGGGGGGTCTGGCTGCTTCCCCTGGGGACAAGATCCTGGCCCTGTGGCTGGTCATTATCTTCCAGCTGGGCAATCAGCTGGGCCTTGGTTGCTTTCTGCACAGGCAAGCCCCTCTCTCTGCACAGCCCCACCAGCTCTGCCTTCAAGAGTCGGGCGTAGGCCATCTGCCCGCTGGGCCCCTCGGTGCAGACTCACCAGTCTAGTGCTGCAGCGCCCCACGATTCCCAGGAACCGCTTCGCTCTGTCTCCAGCACGCCTAGCTCCAGGGCTCTTGCTTCTACTGCGCCTTGTCGCTTGCCGCTGGAAGCTCCATCCACGGGGTGCAGTGCATCCCACTTCTGACACCAGTGTGACGGCGCGTTGGGGGTCCCCTGTCTCCTGCACCCCGAAATGGCACAAACAGACCGCACCAGCCGGTGGAATAGAGGAAGTTTATTGCCTCTCCAGGATACAGCACAGCACAGATGTAATCTGATCACAGAGCTAGGCTAGGATGCCTCAGGCCCCCTTGAGTTGGGGGGAGACTGGGCCCCTAAACTCCAGCTCCTCTCCCTAGGCTGTCTCCTCCATCCTCACAGACAGCCAGCCACCAACTCTCTGACTTCCAGCCCTGCCCCCCAGCCAGGGCAGCATTCCACCTTCCTTTGTTCCTCCCTATGGGGGGTGTCTGGTCACTGGTTTGCATAGTGACTCATCCTGTTTTGCTGGGTCATGGCCCCCACGACAGCCAGTGGGGGTTACCCCAGAGCCAGCAGCATAGAAACCAGCCAGGTACCCCCACTACGTCACAGGATGATTGAGTTGGGATTGGTCCTGCTTTTGGGAAGGGGGCTGCACTCGATGACTCCTGAGGTCTCTTCCAGCCCTGGGATTCTATGATTCTAAGGCAAGGGACTTCTTTTATTTGAGAGCCCCAATTCCTTCAACAGCAGTATAGGTCCAATCCATGGAGCTCCTGAAGAGCAGCTCTGCATCCCTTTCTATGTCAGCCCAACTGTCCTTGGAACTGGTCAGACCAGTGTGACATCCCCCTGTGTAGGCATAATGAGCTAACGTGTCCTTCACTCCCATGCACCAACTTTGCCACTTATCAACTATGTTTTTAATTTGTTCGAAGGGAAAGCTGAATGAAGCCAAAATTAATGAGTGTTTTAACTTGTAACAAAATACAGGACTGTGTAGCACTTTAAAGACTAACAAGATGATTTATTAGATGATGAGCTTTCGTGGGCCAGACCCACTTCCTCAGATCCACTATTTGATCTGAGGAAGTGGGTCTGGCCCACGAAAGCTCATCATCTAATAAACCATCTTGTTAGTCTTTAAAGTGCTACATAGTCCTGTATTTCGTTTCAGCTACACCAGACTAACACGGCTACATTTCTATCACTGTTCTAACTTGTGTTTCTGTTCCCAGGAAATGTTGAAACGGTAGATTCCTAGGGACTGTCAAGTAGAAAGATTGACCCAAATTAGTTACTTGTTTACTTTCTTTGGCTCCACTGGAATCTTACAACAGGGATTAACTAGCTCCATTCATATCTATAATTAACACAAACAAAATCTATGTTTAGTGACAGGTAAGGTTTCCTGAGCACATGTCTAACAATCCAGACATTTAAAATCAGAAGTTAGTGGAAGGAGGCTGAAAAAGGTGAGGCTTTCGAGAGAAAAATTGCCCGAGAAAGGGTTATTTTGAACTCCAATTTACTCTGTATCAACCCATTTTTCCATTAAACCAACCTAAAGTACTATAAATAGGACTCAAAGTTTATGTCCTATGTTTTAGTTTTTGTCATAAACACCACAAGAAAAAAATATAAAGCAAATGGGAAAAAAGGGAGGATGCGAGTTATGAAAAAGCAAACAGTTGATAGGAGAAGCTAAAATTGGGGGGGAAAATCTATAACCAGTAACATAAAGGATAATTAGGAAATGTTTAAATATATCGGGAACAAAAGAAATCAGAGGAATGGTAAAGATCCATTACTGTATAAGGCTGGTCAAATTGCCAATCATGATGAAAAAAAGAAACTTCAGCAACCTGCTTGGAATTTAATGCGTTGAACTACACACAAGCCATAAAGATTGGATGTCTTTCTAAAACATATGTGGTAGCTCAACCGAGGGATGTTAAATTGCGCTTAATCAGCTAATCCAGTAGTTGGTGGAATTTCCATCGACTACTCAATTAGTCAATAAGGGTATGTCTACATTAGCTCGTTAATTTGAGCTAGGTAGGCAAAGCAGGCAACCGGAGTTGCAAATGAAGCCCGGGATTTAAATAGCCCAGGCTTTATTTGCATGTTCCCGTCCGGTCGCCATTTTGAAATTCCACTAGCCCGAAGTAACTGCTATAGAATGAGATGTAACAGTTAATTCGAACTAAGGACTTAGTTCGAATTACCGTTTCATTGCCACATGTAGCTGGCAGGAAGGGACCTCGAGAGGTCGAGTCCAGTCCCCTGCCCTCATGGCAGGACCCAGTACTGTCTAGACGAGTGTTTCTTAAACTTTTTAAGACCGAGGAACACCAAACAATTTTTTTTTTTAATGAGGATTTTTTGTTGACTCCTGAGGTCTCTTCCAGCCCTAGGATTCTATAAATGTGCTTGGTACCTGTGCCTGGACCTTTATGCTTGATCTGGCTTATACTATTTCTCTTTCCTGCCTGCGGTTCCACTGAGCCAAAGTCTTGCTTCCTAGATTTCAGGCCTGTTGCTGTTTTTATGTTACCGGCCTTTATTCGGGCCTGCTGATTTTATGTTACCAACCCGCAACTTACTACAGAGGCAACTGAGTCCCAAAAAGGAGGAGCAGCTTGTTCAAAAACACAGCAAGCCAGTGGCAGCGCTAGGAATAGGACCCATATGTCCCAACTCCCTGTCCCCTGCTGTACTAACCAGACCAAAATACTTTGACCACCAGGGTCTGAAGCCCCACAGACAGGGGCCACGGATGGGGAGGGGGAGAGGCAAAGGGGGCAGTTGTCCCGGGAGCTGATGATTTAAAAGGGTCCAGGCCTCTGGGTCACTGTATCGACTATTATGGCAGCCGCCACTGCCAGAGACCCGGGCAAATGAAATCAATCCTAGAGCTCTGTCTGGTGCAAGGTGGGTGGCGCTAAGGCCTGATTGGCCCTAGCCTTGCCCCTCCTACCTTTAGCTTTGCCCCTTTGAGGGGGTCTAGAGCCGACCCCCTCCCATACATTACCCAGGGCCCGACAACGTCTGTCACCAGCCCCGTTGACATGAATGTGCCCCAAATCCCTCAGACCCAGTACAGTCCCCCCTCCTCCCCCCAGATCCTTAATTCTTCTCTTGTCATCTGATTGTTTCAAGCATTGTTACAGGCTGGGGACCGACTGGCTAAGCAGCAGTTCAGCAGAAAAGGACCTGGGGATTACAGTGGATGAGAAGCCGGAGATGAGTCAACAGGGTGGCCTTGAAGCCAAGAAGGTTAATGGCATATTAGTGGGCATTAGGAGGAGCATTGCCAGCAGGTCTAGAGAAGTGATTATTCCCCTTTATTCGGCTCTTGTGAGGCCACATCTGGAGTATTGCGTCCAGTTCTGGGCCCCCAACTACAGGAAGGATGGGGACGCATTGGAGGGGGTCCAGGGGAGCTTGACCAAAATGATTCGGGGTCTGGAGCACATGACCTATGAGGAGAAACTGAGGGATTTGGGTTTGTTTAGCCTGCAGAAGCAAAGAGTGAGGGGGGATTTGATAGCAGCCTTCAACTTCCTGAAGGGAGGTTCCAAAGAGGATGGAGAGAGGCTGTTCTCAGTAGTGAGGGATGGCAGAACACGGAACAGTGGTCTCAGGTTACAGCGGGGGAGGTCTAGGTTGGATATTAAGAAAAACTATTTCCCTAGGAGGGTGGGGAAGCACTGGGCTGGGTTCCCTAGGGAGGTGGTGGAATCTCCATCCCTAGAGGTTTTTAAGTCTCGGTTTGACAAAGCCCTGGCTGGGATGATTGAGTTGGGATTGGTCCTGCCTTGGGCAGGGGGCTGGACTTGATGACTCCTGAGGTCTTTTCCAACTCTAGGATTCTATGATTCATCCGTGCGATGTCACTGGAGACGCAGGGAGGTACACTGTGGGCGAAAGCCCCGATCTTGCTTCTGGTTTTGTACAGGCGGCCGTGAAAGTAACTTTACAGTTTCTCACAGGTACTGTCCTGTTGCAGCCCAGGTCTTTGCCGTTCTTGCTGGAGCTGCGCACCAGGGCACTTTCACCTCTGTGTTCAGGATTCAGAGTTATCTCTTTTCCCAAAGATCTTCCCTGGAGCTGTTCAGAGAGAGCTTGCTCCCTCTCGCCACAGTCTCTCTTAAGGCAACCATGTTCTTCAGAGCCTCTGGCCTGACGTGGAACGGGACGGGGGACACCACAGAAGAGGCCAAATTCGCCGGGGGAAACACTCCAAGGAAATGGATGCTAAAGAGGGTCCATTCGCCAAGACTCATGTGCAGGGCCTCTTTGATTTCAGTGTTGTCACTGTAGACCAGCGCGCGCCCGTTGAGATTATGGTCCCTGAGCCTCTGTTTGTACAGCGGGACGTTTTCCTCCTTCAAGCCGATTGTGTCCATCTGGAAGAGAAGTGGGAGCACCCGTTAGTGCCGTGCATCTACTGAACATGTCGCCAAACACGTTTTTAGGAAGGGTCCGCTATAGCTCCTGAGAGGAACCTGTCTGGGCTTGCTCAGATTCTAGCAAACAAGGCGGGCCGGCCGGCTGTGGGGCCAGGTATGGTACCCAGCACACCCCACTGCCGTGTGCTTGGATTCTGCTAGGGGCACCGCTGAGCAAGTTGGCACGGCAGGGGAAATAGCATGCTCTCTGCAGGCAAAAGCTAGCAATGCAGGGACCACTGGAGGGGTGTGTTGAAATGAAGAGGGAAGGTTTCCTGACCCTGCTTGTAGGCTGGAGGGAAGCATGCAGTCAGCCTGACGGGGGTGGAGTTGGGCCTCTCGACCTAAGGCTATATCTACACTGCGGGCTTTTGCAGGCAGAGAGTATGCTAATGAAGCACTCGTTAGCAACTTCTTGTGCTTCATTAGGGGTGTGTCTAGACTACATGCCTCCGTCGACGGAGGCATGTAGATTAGACAGATCGGCAGAGGGAAATGAAGCCGCGATTAAAATAATCGCGGCTTCATTTAAATTTAAATGGCTGCCCTGCTCTGCCGATCAGCTGTTTGTCGGCAGATCGGGGCAGTCTGGACGTTCCCCTGTCGACAGAAAACCCTTTTGTCGACCGCCAAGGTAAACCTCATCCCACGAGGCATAACGGGGCGGTCGACAAAAGGGTTTTCTCTCAACAGGGGAACGTCCAGACTGCCCCGATCTGCCGACAAACAGCTGATCGGCAGAGCGGGGCAGCCATTTAAATTTAAATGAAGCCGCGATTATTTTAATCGCGGCTTCATTTCCCTCTGCCTATCTGTCTAATCTACATGCCTCCGTCGACAGAGGCATGTAGTCTAGACACACCCTAGCATGCTCTCTGCAGGCAAAAGCTAGCAGTGTAGACATAGCCTCAGGGTTCTTGTGTGTTATTCTGGATAAGGGGTATTACGCTGCAGGCCTCCAGCAAGAGTATTTATGTTTTTGCCTCTCTTCTCTCTGGAGTGCATAACAGACAGCTACGGGTCTCCCAGTCTTAAAACCGACCCAAGTCACTTCAGAGCGTAAAGGATGAACCCGGGGAGAGCCAGCCAATGGCTTCGGGGTTGGAGGAAAGAGCTGCAAGGAACCGAGTTGTTCCAAGCAGAAATTTTTTGTGCAAACCAAGAGTCAGGAGCAGCAGAAAGTGGGGGAACTAGCAGAGCCCGGACTGTGGCCTTGCCCCCTACATCACCCTTTCCCCCTCATCCTCACTCTGCCCATTCCCCCTCATGTGCCCCCCTACTCCTGAGGCCTCAAACCCACACTGTGCCTTCCCCGAAAGCCCCCATCCCACACCGCCTGTTCCCCTCAACATCCTACCCCCACTAGTTCTCGCTCCTCTCCCTCCAGTTATGCACAAGTTATGTGGGACAGTTTTCTCCCAGCTCTGGGGCCCGTAGTCAGGGCTGTCCCTAGGCCCATGGGAAATATGTAGCTGCATAGGGCACCGGAAAATTTGGGCACCAAATTTTTGAGTTCCCCAATGCAGCAGCCATGTGTTCTTGTATGTCTGAGGATATGCCTCTGCCGGTTCGTCTCTGGGGACGCTGTGTCCTGTCTGCTGCAAGGCTTTTCCCTTCGCCCTCCCCCACGTGCTCCTCTCAGCTGGCAGTGTAATCCACACACCTAGTGTGTGTGGTTCACTGTCCCTTCGTGTGGCAATTGGACCTCTTACAGCCAGAGATAAGAACAAGGGAGCTCTACATCCTAAGCTGGGAGCCAGCTGCCTTCATGGCTCCAGCTGTCGAGGCCTCTAGGGGTGTGTCTAAACTACATGGCTCCATCGATGGAGCCATGTAGATGAGGCTGATCGGCAGAGGGAAATGAAGCCGCGATTTAAATAATCGCGGCTTCATTTAAATTTAAATGGCTGCCGCGCTCTGCCGACCAGCTGATGATCAGCTGTTTGTCGGCAGATCGGGGCAGTGTGGACGCTCCCGTCGACATGAAAGCCCTTTGTCGACCTCCCCTGATGCCTCGTGGGATGAGGTTTACCGGGGAGGTCGATAAAGGGCTTTCACGTCGACGGGGAAGCGTCCAGACTGCCCCGATCTGCCGACAAACAGCTGATCATCAGCTGGTCGGCAGAGCGCGGCAGCCATTTAAATTTAAATGAAGCCACGATTATTTAAATCGCGGCTTCATTTCCCTCTGCCGATCAGCCTCATCTACATGGCTCCGTCGACGGAGCCATGTAGTTTAGACACACTCCTAGAGGGCCTAGGTTCAAATCTGCTACGGGGTTCAAATCAGCAGCAGCAGCAAGCTAGCAAGCAGAGAGGATCTGCAACTCTGCTCTAGTTCCTGAGCCCTGCTTGGGGTAGGGAGGTAGTAGGAACAACCAGACCTCCAGCAGAAGCTGCATGAGGGGAAAAGGCCCAGGCAATCCTGCAGAAGGGCCCTCAATTATTCAGGGCCCCACGATTTGCAAAGATGGCTCTGCCTGTAGCCATCATCTGTGGGCAGCTGCTGTCACATGAATGACATGCTTCTTGCGATGAAGAGGCATGGACATTCTATCGACAGCTGGCCCTGCTCGAAGGAAGGAAACCCAAGGGTGACCCACCTCTCGGCAGACATCCTCCACCGTCATACCCAGCAGAGTGCAGGCGCTGAGCTTGTCGAATTTCTTTGTCCGTTTCAGTCTGTGGCTGCCACGTTGCAGCTCCATCTGTCTTTTCAGGGATGGGTCCAAATTGACCGTGAAGGGGAGGTAGAAGAGGGCCTCCTCCACCCGAAACCTGCCGCACAGGAAAGTGTGGAACAGCTCGGGATCCTGGTCCAGTTCCAGCAGCTTTTCCATCTGGCCTTTCAGCATGTCCAGCTCTTCCATGTACTTCTCGTAGACCTCCCACAGAGACATGTCGGGGCGGAGCGGGCTTCCATGGCAGCTGCCCATTCGGCTCCTCTGCTCCTCATCCTCGATGCACTGCAAGAGCCAGCTCAGACGGCACGGCCACTGGTTGGCAAGGAGCACCCATTCCACCACCTTCTTCGGACACACTTCATCCTTGGGGATGTTACTCGCCAGCAGCCTGATGGTGATGGTGACGGTGTTCACGATGCGCCGCATCTGCACCACGTTGTCTGTCATGAATTCCTTCAAGGCGTCATCCAGGAGGTAGTCGAAAGCATCTTGAATGAGGTCTTTGGCTCGGATACCTTTCCCGCAGCTGCCGGTTCCCAGCGCTGGGGTTCCAACCATGAGAGGTATCTGGCTGTCCTCTGCAACTGGATTCTGGGCATCGTGGTTGGCCGAATGGTAGCGAGAGATGTTGAGGAAGTCAGAGCTGGCTTCCATCTTGCCATCCTGCCGGAAGCCGACCTCTGCCTCTAGCTGCTCCTTGCGCGCGATGATATTCCTGATCAGCCTCCGCTTGGTGTCGCAGTCCATCTGAGGGACAGAGAAGAGCAGGGTGACAATGCGGTTTAAGAACTCGTAGCCGTTGTTGGCCATACCTCTCATATACTTGGAGCTTTCCACGGAGTCGACAATGATGCTGGAGTCAACAGCCAGGATGGAGATGAAAGGGGCGTCATCGTCTGAGAGGAGAATGTTCATGGCATCAAGGACGCCCACCACCTTGTCAGGGCTGCATGTATCCAAGTGGGTGATCTCCAGCACCACCCGCAGCTTCCGCCGCTGGAAGATCTCCATGTACTGCAGGAACACAGTGATTGTCCTGACTTCGCTTTTCACGCAGCTCATGAAGCCCAGCTGTGCGCTGAGAGCCGTCTGGTTCATCTGTCTCTCCAGCTGGCTCTTCTGGGTGACAATAATGTTTCGTACCACTGTGATAGTGAGCCGTATGGCAGCTGCTGCAGAGACGCTGACAGCCGTCACCCCAATGCCTTCCACGACAGCTATGGCGTCTCCCGAGGCATCCCCGATGGGGATCCCAAACACTAGGAGGAGACCACCCACCCCAATAGCTACCATGATCAAAAGGATCACAGCCACCCACAGCGGGAGGAAGAGGAACTTCTTGCTAACCCATTCCTGATCCCCTGGTCTTTCGATGATGCTACATTTCCTGTCTATGATCCTGTAAATGCTCATGGGTAGGAGACCAAAGTGGCTTTCGATGCCGTCGCACAGTGTGGTAATGAGGCCTGCCCAGAGCTGGTCGCAGCCCGCGTACTCCCAGGCGCTGAAATGGATGAAGACGTGTATCACGTTCCTTCTCCACTTCTGCTGCTCCGTCAGGACCGGCCGGTAGAAGATCATGAGTAACAGGAGCTTGAGTAGATCCCGGCCAGTGTTGTCACGCTGCATCTTCTGCGTCCGCTGAAATTCCTCCTGGTCTTTCTTCTTCGATTCGTTTTCCATGTTCTCTGAGATAAAAGAGGAAGATATGTTAGGTACCTGGCAGTGCCTTAAATCTCTCCTCCTGAAGGGTCTTCCAGCTTCACAATCCCTCCCTTCTGGGAAGCAATCAAGAATGGGTAGCTCTTGGCAAAGCCATCCTTAGGATTGATGGGATCCTACACCGTTCTATTAAACTGGTGCCCATCTGCCCAACAGCAGCCCAGATGGATGTTGAATTTTTAGCGATGTGATTTTATAATCCTCATCCACACACTAATAAACAAACACATTTTAAACTAAGGTCCTGTCGACTCTCACAGTAAATTCAGCAAACATTTAGCAGAGGTTGGCAAATGCCTGTTAAATGGCTTCATTACCATGTCGTCGATGTTCTGCCAGTAGCTCGAGCAGACTTTGTCACTTGTAAATTAACTAGATCTTCTAGAACTTCTGCTGCTGGAGGAAGCAGAGCCACAGACCATGGATAGGAAGAGGCAGGTGGGTGGAGTGGACATGAAAACCCAGTGCTGCTCCAAATTTTCAGGTCCCCTATGCGATTGCATAATCGGCAAATGAGTACGGGTGGCTCTGGCTCTTTGGAGATAGTTGTCATCCACTAATCCCCATCCCCACAAGGTTCCTTCCCCGTCTTACGTTCCCCGGGGCAGTACTCACCCTTGATTTTGTGTAAGAGCAGGTTTTTGCAATGTCCCCATGGTGCATAAAACCCAGCAGTCACTGGCGTGGGCACAGTGTACAGGGCCTT